>NC_052163.1:73813273-73952650 GCF_902713615.1 Scyliorhinus canicula | reverse complement strand
TCAACAAATTCCTTAAAGAATCAAGTGGATTTGGGATCGGGTGGGGGGGGGGGGGGGCAATGAAGGTCAGCCAAATGTTGAACTGTGCGGGCTGCACTTTGGTGAGTGTCACACTGTCAGAGACAGACACACACACACTGCCCCTCACAACCAAGGGAACGGGGTCAATACTGCTCCCTGTTCAATAACGACTGTCACTCTGATGGCTGGTTGAAATTCCTCGGTGGTACACAGACTGGCAGTCCCTGTGACAGACGCTACATAATTAATGAGCTGTTAACAGAATCTCAATCTCAGAAACCACACATTCCGAAGTTGACATTGCCAGGACTGTCACACTTTCAGAGTTACACCGACCTCCGAGTCCTCAGACAGGACAGTGTTCAGGAGCCGAGCCCTTACCCTGCCCTGAGCAATAAAAACTCCTAACATTCGTGTGAAAAAATCTGTTCAGAAAGAATCTCATCCCCATTCATATTCATGCAATGAATTCCTAATAGCCCATTCACAAAGAAACTGGCAGTTCAGAAAAGGCTGAATATCCTTTGATTATCATCATTTTAAAATTCAACTCAGCAACTTCAGTTTGCTTAAAGTTGTAGAACCTCTTCTCGTTTTCAGTCAGTCTCATCACTCTTTCCATCATACTCTTATAAACATCCCCCCTCGTTGTCTTCCACTCATCATTTTGCACTCTTCCTCTCTTAACCATTTCCCTATCTACCTTTTGCCCCCCACTCTCTCTTTCGTTCATTCCTCACTCACCTGCCGCGTTTCCTGTCCTCACTTTCTCGACAAACATTTGTAAGATGGTGAATGTGACGAGGAGGGGAATGCGAGCCTGAAAAAGCCTGAGTCCCATGATGAGGAAGCAGTAACCCAGATGGAAAGTCTTTGCTGCCTCTTGTATCTGGAGCAGAATGTGCAGTGGACTCGGTGTCAGTGCCCCAGCCTCTGTGTGTGAGCGAAACTCCAGGAGACACTGAAAGAAACTTAACACAGCCACACTTTAAATAACTCCAGTACAGTCTGATTGGGCGAGAGAGGAACTCGTCTCTCAGCAACTACAAACATTCAGTCCGTTTCAGCAGCTCAGAGCAGGAATAAGTTTCAGTCTGAACTCATAACCACTCACACCAACTCATACACCCACTCATACCCAACACACACCCACTCACATACACTCACATCCACTCATACACTCACATCCACTCATACACTCACACTCAACACACACCCACTCATACACCCACTCATACACTCACACTCAACACACACCCACTCACACACCCACTCATACACTCACACCCACTCATACACCCACTCACACCCACTCACACACCCACTCATACACACACCTACTCACACACCCACTCATACACTCACACCCACTCATACACCCACTCACACCCACTCATACACCCACTCACACCCACTCATACACTCACATCCACTCATACACCCACTCAATCACACCCACCGACTCACACCCACTTATCCACTCACACCCATTCATACACCCACTCACACACCCATTCAAACACTCACACCCACTCATACACCCACTCACACACCCACTCACTCCCACTCACACCCACTCACACCCACTCATACACTCACACCCACTCATACACCCACTCATACACCCACTCATACACTCACACCCACTCATACACCCACTCATACACCCACTCAGAACACTCACACCCACTCATACACCCACTCACACCCACTCACTCCCACTCATACACACACCCACTCATACACCCACTCACTCCCACTCACACCCACTCATACACACACCCACTCATACACCTGTTGGTAATTCTGTGTGAGTGTGCTTAACATTCAATTTGGCTCTGTTTCTTGTTCTAAGCTCTGGAGTCGCCAGGTGCCGTTAAGACACCGCCACAAGCTTCAAGGTGAAGTTCAAAGCAATAAAACCGTACACCAATTAGTAAGTCCAAACAACTAGAGTTTATTATAATACAATTATAGTAACTACCCATGCACACGCTAAAGGATGAAATTTACTCCTACCGCTAAACAACTAATACTTATCTCGAAGGATCTGCTGGGTCAGGGAACAAGGCCTCTTGCTTTGCTCTGGTCTGCAGACTTCAGATTGTTTTCAATTGCCAAGGGTGTCAGAAGTGCCTATTTCTGGTAGCGGTCGTCGTTAGGCACTTACTTGTTGGTGGCTGCTGCTCCGCGGCTGGAGTAGGAGACAGGAGCCCGGAGACAGCAGACTGAACCATGTGTGGGATCTGTCTTTTATCGGTCCCAGGGGGTCCGTGCCCTTTGGGCGGACTCCCTTACCTGCTTGGAATCGATTGGGTCTCTTCCCAATCGATTATGTTTGAAACCCCCAATAATGGGGCAGTTCCTCGGTCACTGGGGCGGTTCTTGGGCCCTATTGTTTTGGGCTTCTCTGGCGCCACAGGGTCTGGTCTTCCATAGAATGTATCGATTTGTGCTTAACTTGTGTCCATTGTATCTGGGACTCGCCCGGTATCGCCTCATTAGTATGTTAACTGGTTTCTTCTCACAGTGCTGTCTGGTTTCTGCAACAGTCAAAACTGGTTTCTGCAGTTGTCCCAATATACAAGCGCTCTGCAAGCTGCTTGCTTTCCAACATGTCCATTTTCCCTGCATTCCTTGCAATCTTCCATTTTGTGTTGGGCAGTGGCCACCCCAGGTGGCTACACTCCCTCCTTGTGATCCTCATGAGAAATCATGAAGGATCACCCAAGGTCGGTGTCTTTGTGTTCCCTGACCTCAGTGAGTTCCATGGCTTCTATTCTTTCCTCAACTATGGCAAAAAAAATTTTAACTAACATTTTCTGATTGGCGCTATGTCAAAGGGGACATGTATTACCAATTCGAATCGGGAACCTCTAACTATCGCAATAAACTATTCTCATCTCACATTTAAACATCCTGTAACATTCTAAACCCTTACTCATTCATACAACAGTATCTTTACATTTCGTTTTCTGACTCGGCAGTCGAGCGCAGAACATTATAATACATCCGCAATAATCTTTATTTACAGATCGTATTAAATTAAATCTTTATTATACATCAAGGGGTTGGGGGAATTGGTGGAATCCGAAAATAGGGGATTGTACTCTGTAAATGGTTGAGGCGCAAGAGCGGGAGGCTCTCCTTCTCCATTTTCTTAACCGGAGTGTTTGCAATATGATGCAGAGAACTGCAATCACCAAAAGTGATTCAATGACGTACGAAAGTGAGTTCCAGTTCATGAATTATGTGCACCAGGTTTGGTCCTTGCTGTTCATTACTGGGCTTTGAGAAGTCGGTGTGTGGGAAACATTAACGGCGGGGGTTATAGGGGAAAGATGGTTTGCGTCCGCGCGCAAAATACAAAAACAGTAAATAAAAGCATGTTGTTTTTCATCGTGGTCTTCTTCCTTCTCTTCCTTCTGTCCTTTTGTATTGCTGATATTGCTCTGATCCTTCCTTTGAACGTTCGAAAGCTATGGGATCAAGCACAGTATCTGTCAATAATTCGTTTAATACCTGTAATGTTAGTGTATCTGTCCTCTCATTCCAATTGTCCCTTAAATGAATGGCCAAGTCACACCCTGTGGGATGCTCTGTCCTCTTTTGCCTACACTTATTTAGGCCTTCGACTGGGTCTCCTCTATTGTACCCTATCGCGTCTAAAATAGGTGTATGCATCTCTAGTGTGCCTCCTCCAACGTTCTGTGGGTCGGGGAGGGCTGCAACTACTGATGAGTCTAAACTCAAAACTGTGAGCTTCACTTGCTCTCGCTCATCCAGGCCATACATGGTAGCCTGCTGTTTCACTTTCGCGAAAAATTGGTGGGGGTCTGCAGTGGGGAGAAACGGGGTGATTTTCTCACACGCGTCCCTGAGTTGTGTTACAGTTAAGGGGGTGGTGTAGGTGATGTCGGGTGTGCCTTCTGTGGTTGCCTTTCTTTGGGTGGTGACTGGGTTCATAGGTGCGGGTGCTATCTGATCTGTGGGGGGTTGGGGTGCTTTCCTTTTCTGTTGCGCTGCTGGCGCACATGTTCCCTGAACATAGCGCTGCGCTGTCTCGCTCAATTCTTGCCAATCTGGGGCATTTTCCTCATCTAACTCGGCACAACATCGAGGGCCGAAGGGCCTGTTCTGTGCTGTACTGTTCTAACTGTGTTCCAAAGGTGCTTTGGAACCCATTCTGTACAGAAAGCAGAGATTGCAGCTCCGCAATCTGCTTCCTAGACTTCGCGTGATCTACTGTGCTTTGCCTTTGCTCAGTGGTGGCAGCATGGAGTGCTCTTAAAGCTGCCTTTAGGCCAGAGCATTGCCTTTGCAGTGCCTCTACCTGCTTTTCTGACTCTTCTCTTATCAGGACTGCGCGCTGCACATCCTGATAGGCTTTTTCATATTGGGTTTGGGAACTGCTCAGATGGGCTAGACAGGACTGATGTGCCCTCTTGGCATCATCCACCTCTCTATCCTTCGCTGCCAGCTTCCTTCTAAACTCTAGGTTTTCCTTTTCGATGTCCCTGACATCCACTTTGCTCATCCTATTCCTTTCCTCTAATTCTGCTCGGAGCGTCCGAACGACCTCCTCTGTGCCTCGCAATTGTGCCAAGCAGGACACAATTGCCATCGGCTTGCGTGCTTTACTTAAATTCTTCCTGTGAATTTGAGAAAGGTTCTCCCACCAAGTATGTCCTATACTCCCGGGACCTGTCTCCTCATTCAAACAAAACTCACTCCAAAGGGGCCATCCTTTCCCTTTGAGATATTTCCTGAGTTCCAGCTCTCATACGGGACACTGGCCTACTCTGCTGCTGCTGGTCGCTGCGACCACGAACTGCTCTGGGTTCATGAGGCGTTCCATTGCCTGCATGGCCATTTCCTCTTTCTCTCTTTAATTTGGAACAGGGGATGATCAGGTAATGCTTTTAAATACGGGTACGGCTTTCGCTATGTTCTGATTATAAAACTCCCGACAGTTTGACGCAACAAAAATCTCTCAGTTTAGAACATAGAACATAGAACAGTACAGCACAGAACAGGCCCTTCGGCCCTCGATGTTGTGCCGAGCAATGATCACCCTACTCAAACCCACGTATCCACCCTATACCCGTAACCCAACAACCCCCCCCCCCCCTTAACCTTACTTTTTAGGACACTACGGCCAATTTAGCATGGCCAATCCACCTAACCCGCACATCCGGCTGGGTCACTGTCTGTGTGGAGTCTGCACGTCCTCCCCGTGTGTGCGTGGGTTTCCTCCGGGTGCTCCGGTTTCCTCCCACAGTCCAAAGATGTGCGGGTTAGGTGGATTGGCCATGCTAAATTGCCCATAGTGTAAGGTTAATGGGGGGATTGTTGGGTTACGGGTATACGGGTTACATGGGTTTAAGTGGGGTGATCGTTGCTCGGCACAGCATCGAGGGCCGAAGGGCCTGTTCTGTGCTGTACTGTTCTATGTTCTATCTTTGGACTGTGGGAGGAAACCGGAGTACCCGGAGGAAACCCACGCACACACGGGGAGGACGTGCAGACCTTAACCTTACAACCCTGTTAGTTACGCATGCAAAAACACACTTCCGAATTATCGTTATTGATTTGAACTCCTTGAACACTTGTGGTTTTTCCTTTTCCCAATTGGATTTCCAATTCAAATTTCTGGGTTCTCTCGGAGTGGGGGGGCCACTTCTAATCGAGTCCCGGCAGAGTCTGCCACTAAATGTTGCTCGTTCTGGGTGAGTGTGCTTAACATTCAATTTGACTCTGTTTCTTGTTCTAAGCTCTGGAGTCGCCAGGTGCCGTTAAGACACCGCCACAAGCTTCAAGGTGAAGTTCAAAGCAATAAAACCGTACACCAATTAGTAAGTCCAAACAACTAGAGTTTATTATAATACAATTATAATAACTACCCATGCACACGCTAAAGGATGAAATTTACTCCTACCGCTAAACAACTAATACTTATCTCGAAGGATCTGCTGGGTCAGGGAACAAGGCCTCTTGCTTTGCTCTGGTCTGCAGACTTCAGATTGTTATCAATTGCCAAGGGTGTCAGGAGTGCCTATTTCTGGTAGCGGTCGTCGTTAGGCACTTACTTGTTGGTGGCTGCTGCTCGACGGCTGGAGTAGGAGACAGGAGCCAGGAGACAGGAGACTGAACCATGTGTGGGACCTTTCTTTTATAGGTCCCAGGGGGTCCGTGCCCCTTTGGGCGGACTCCCTTACCTGCTTGGAATCGATTGGGTCTCTTCCCAATCGATTTGTTTGAACCCCCCCAATCATAGGGCAGTTCCTCGGTCACTGGGGCGGTTCTTGGGACTTATTGTTTTGAGCTTCTCTGGCACCGAAAGGTCTGGTCTTCCATAGAATGTATCGATCTGTGTTTAACTTGTGTCCATTGTATCTGGGACTCACCCGATATTGCCTCATTAGTATGTTAACTGGTTTCTTTTCACAGTGCTGTCTGGTTTCTGCAACAGTCAAAACTGGTTTCTGCGGTCGTCCCAATACACAATCGCTTTGCAAGCTGCTTGTTTTACAACATGTCCATTTTCCCTGCATTCCTTGCAATCCTCCATTTTGTGTTGGGCAGTGGCCACCCCAGGTGGCTACACACCCACTCACACACCCACTCATACACTCACACCCACTCATGCACCCACTCACACCCACTCACTCCCACTCACTCCCACTTACTCCCACTCATACACACACCCACTCATACACCCACTCACACCCACTCACACACCCACTCATACACTCACACCCACTCATACACTCACACCCACTCATACACCCTCTCATGCACTCACACCTACTTATGCACCTACTCATATACCCACTCACACACCCACTCAAACACTCACGCCCACTCACACCCACTCACACCCACTCATACACACACCTACTCACACACCCTCTCATACACTCACACCCACTCATACACCCACTCATACACCCACTCACACCCACTCATACACACACCTACTCACACACCCACTCATACACCCACTCATACACCCACTCACACACCCACTCACTCCCACTCATACACCCACTCACATCCACTCATACACCCACTCATACACTCACACCCACTCATTCACACACCCACTCATACACCCACTCACACCCACTCATTCACACCCACCCACTCACAAACCCACTCATACACTCACACCCACTCACACACCCACTCATACGCCCACTCACACACCCACTCATACACTCACAACCACTCATACACTCACATCCACTCATACACTCACACCCACTCATACACCCACTCAATGACATCCACCGACTCACACCTACTCACACCCACTCATTTACACCCACTCATAGACTCTCACACCCAATCACACCCACTCATATACACTCACACCCACTCATACACACTCACACCCACTCACACCCACTCATACACCCACTCACACCCACTCACAGCCACTCAATCACACCCACAGACTCACACCCACTCATACACGCACTCATACACTTACACCCACAAACACACTCACACCCACTCACACTCACTTCTACCCATTCACACCTACTCACACAAACACAACCCACATATCCACTCACACAAACTCCCACCCACTCATATCCGCTAACACACACTCATACTCACTCATGCCAACTCATACCCACTCACACGCACACACATCCATTCTTACCCACTCACACCAACTCATACCCACTTAAACCAACTCATACCCACTCATACACACACATACACTCACACCGACACACCTACACACAACCATTCACACCAACTCACACCCACTCACAACCACTCACACCCACTCTTGCTCACTCACACCAGCTCACGCCAACTCATACCCACTTACACCAACTCATACACACTCACGCCCACTCACACCCACTCTTACCCATTCACACCTACTCACACCAACTCCTATCCACTCACACCCACTCATAGAACATACAGTGCAGAAGGAGGCCATTTGGCCCATCGAGTCTGCACCGACCCATTTAAACCCTCACTTCCACCCTATCCCCGTAACCCAATAACCTCTCCTAACCTCTCACTAAGGGCAATTTATCGTAGCCAATCCACCTAACCTGCACATCTTTGGACTGTGGGAGGAAACCGGAGCACCCGGAGGAAACCCACGCACACACGGGGAGAACGTGCAGACTCCGACCACGCCGGGAATCGAACTTGGGACCCTGGAGCTGTGAAGCAATTGTGCTAACCACTAACACCCACTCACACCCATACACACACCCTTACCCACTTACTCCAACTCCTACTAACGCCTACTAACTCATACCCACTCACACCCACTCTTACCCACTCAGTTTGTTTCAGCAGCTCAGAGCCAGGAACAAGTTTCAGTCTGAACTCACACCCACTCATTCACACAGACGCACTCATACCCACTCACACCCACTTATACACACACACCCACTCACACCCACTCAGACACTCTCACACCCACTCATACCCATTCACACCCGCTCATACCCATTCACACCCACTCATACACACTCACACCCACTCATCCACACTCACACCCACTCACACCCAATCACACCCACTCATATCCATTCACACCCACTCATACACACTCACACCAACTCATACCCACTCACACACACACACACTCTCACCGACACACCTACACACACACACTCACACCAACTCATTCCCGCTCATGGCCGCTCACACCCACTCAAACCACTCTTACCCACTCGCACAACTCACACCGACTCATGCCAACTCATTCCCACTTATAACAACTTACAACAACACTCACACGCACTCATATCTACTCACACCCACAAACACACTCACACCCACTCATACACACTCACAACCACTCATACACATTCAGACAAACTCACACCCACTCCTACCCACTCACACCAACTCACACCCACCCACACCAACTCACACACACTCATACCCAATTACACCAAATCTTACGCACTCATACACACACACTCACACCGGCACACCTACACACACCCAATCACACCAACTCACACCCACCCACAGCCACTCACACCCACTCACACCACTCTTACCCCCTCACACCGACTCACGCCAACTCATACCCATTTACACTAACTCATACACGCTCACACCAACTTGCACCCACTCACACCAACTTACACCCACTAGCATGGTGGTTAGCATCAATGCTTCACAGCTCCAGGGTCCCAGGTTCGATTCCCGGCTGGGTCACTGTCTGTGCGGAGTCTGCACGTCCTCCCCGTGTGCGCGTGGGTTTCCTCCGGGTGCTCCGGTTTCCTCCCACAGTCCAAAGATGTGCGGGTTAGGTGGATTGGCCATGCTAAATTGCCCGTAGTGTAAGGTTAATGGGGGGATTGTTGGGTTACGGGTATACCGGTTACGTGGGTTAAGTAGGGTGATCATTGCTCGGCACAACATCGAGGGCCGAAGGGCCTGTTCTGTGCTGTACTGTTCTATGTTCTATGTTCTAACAACAACTCACACCCACTCATACCCACTTACTCCATCTCATACCCACCTATACACACTCACACCCACTCACTCAAACTCTTAGCCACTCATACCCACTTGCACCAACTCACACCGACTCACACCAACTCATACCCACTCACACCTACTCATACCCACTCACATCAACTCACAAACACTCATTCCCATTCACACCCACAGACACCCACTCTTACCCACTCACACCAACTCACACCCACCCATACCCATTCATATTCACTCATACCCATTCATATTCACACATACCCATTCTTATTCACACAAACCCATTTATATTCACTCATACTAATTCAGATTCACTCATACCCATTCATATTCACTTATACCTATTTACACCCACTCATACACATTCATATTCACTCACACCCATTCATATTCACGCACACCCATTCATATTCACTCACACCACTCACACCCACACACACCCACTCTTATCCGGGACCTGGGTGTCCTTGTGCACCATTCGCTGAAGGTAAGCATGCAGGTGCAGCAGGTGGTAAAGAAGGCTAATGGTATGTTGGCCTTCATTGCGAGAGGTTTCGAGTGTAGAAGCAGGGATGTGTTGCTGCAATTGTGCAGGGCCTTGGTGAGGCTACACTTGGAGTATTTTGTGCACTTCTGGTCTCCTTCACTGAGGAAGGATGTTCTTGCTCTTGAGGGAGTACAGCGAAGGTTTAACAGATTGGTTCCAGGGATGGCGGGACTGTCAAATGAGGAGGGATTGACTAGGTTGGGATTGGTCTCACTGGAGTTCAGAAGAATGAGTGGGATCTCATAGAGACTTATAAAATTCAGACAAGGTCGATGTAGGGAAGATGTTCCCAATGATGGGTGTGTCCAGAACCAGAGGTCACAGCCTGAGGATTCAGGGTAAACCATTTTGGACAGAGATGAGGAAACATTTGTTCACACAAAGAGTGGTGAGCCTGTGGAATTCATTACCACAGGAAGTAGTTCATGCTAAAATTTTGAATATATTCATGAGGCGGCTGGATATAGCACTTGGGGAGAATGGGATCAAAGGCTATGGGGAGAAAGCAGGATTAGGCTATTGAGTTGGATGATCAGCCATGATCGTGATGAATGGCGGAGCAGGCTCGAAGGGCCAAAAGGCCTCCTCCTGCATCTATCTTCTATGTATCTATATATTCACTCACCCATTCATATTCGCTCATACTCATTTATATTCACTCATACCCATTTACCTTCATTCATACCCATTCATTTTCATCCAAGCCCATTCATATTCACCCATTCCCATTCATATTCACTCAAACCCATCCATATTCTCCCATACCCATTCAGCATCACACATACCCATTCATATTCACACATACCCATTCATATTCACCCATACCCATTCATGTTCACTCAAAGCCATTCAAATTCACCCTTACCCATTCAGCATCACTCATACTCATTCATATTCATACATACCCATTCAGCATCACTCATACCATTCATATTCACACATACCAATTCATATTCACTCATACCCATTCATATTCAGTCATACCCATTCATATAAACCCATACCCATTCATATTTACTCATACCCATTTATATTCACTCATCCCATTCAGATTCACTCATAGTCATTCATCTTCACTAATACCCATTCATATTCACGCATACCAATTCCCATTCGCCCATACCCATTCATATTCGCCCATACCCATTCATTTTCACTCATACCCATTCATATTCATTCATCCCATTCAGATTCACCCATACCCAGTCATATTTACTCATACCCATTCATATTCACCCATACCCATTCATGTTCACTCAAAGCCATTCAAATTCACCCTTACCCATTCATGTTCATTCAAAGCCATTCAAATTCACCCTTACCCATTCAGCATCACTCATACTCATTCATATTCACACATACCCATTCAGCATCACTCATACTCATTCATATTCACACATACCCATTCAGCATCACTCATACTCATTCATATTCACACATACCCATTCAGCATCACTCATACTCATTCATATTCACACATACCCATTCAGCATCACTCATACTCATTCATATTCACACATACCAATTCATATTCACTCATACCCATTCATATTCAGTCATACCCATTCATATAAACCCATACCCATTCATATTTACTCATACCCATTTATATTCACTCATACCCATTCAGATTCACTCATAGTCATTCATTTTCACTAATACCCATTAATATTCACGCATACCAATTCCCATTCGCCCATACCCATTCATATTCGCCCATACCCATTCATTTTCACTCATACCCATTCATATTCATTCATCCCATTCAGATTCACCCATACCCAGTCATATTTACTCATACCCATTCATATTCACTCATACCCATTCACATTCACTCATACCATTCAGATTCACCCATACCCATTCATATTTACTTATACCCATTCATATTCACTCTTACCCATTCATATTTACTCATACCCATTCAAATTCATGCATAGCCATTCAAACCCTCTCACACCCATTAATATTCACCCATACCCATTTATATTTACTAATACCCACTTATATTCAGTCATACCATTCAAATTCACTCATACCTATTCATATTCACTCATACCTATTCATATTCACCCATTCCCATTCATATTTACTCATACCCATTTATATTCAGTCATACCCATTAAGATTCACTCATGTCCATTAACAGCCATGCAAACCCATTCATATTAATTCACACCCATTCATATTCACCCGTACTGATTCACAACCAATCACACTCATTGATATTCACTCATACCCATTGATATTCACTCATACCCATTGATATTCACTCATACCATTGATATTCACTCATACCCATTGATATGCACTCATACCCATTCATATTCACTCATACCCATTCATATTCACTCATACCCATTCATATTCACTCATACCCATTCATATTCACTCATACCCATTCATATTCACTCATACCCATTCATGTTCACTCACACTCATTCATATTCACTCATACCCATTCGTATTCACTGGTATCCATTCATATTCACTCATACCCATTCATATTAACTCATATACATTCATAATCACCCATACTCATTCAGACCCATTCATATTTACCCATACCCATTCACACCCATTCAAACTGATTCATATCCATTCATATTCACTCACACCCATTCGTATTCACTCATACCAATTGATATTCACTCATACTCATTCATATTCACTCATACCTATTAAAACCCATTCTTATTTACTCATACCCATTCAAACCCATTCATATTCACTCACACCCATTCATATTCACTCATACCCATTGATATTCATTCATACACATTCATATTCACTCATACCTATTAAACCCCATTCATATTTACTAATACCCATTCATATTCACTCATACCTAGTCATGATTACTCATACACATTCATATTCACTCATACCATTTAAACCCCACTCATATTCACTCATGCCCATTCATATTTACCCATACCCATTCACACACATTCATACATTTTCAAATACATTTGTACCTATCAAAACCCTCTCATACTCATTCATATTCACCCATACCCATTCATATTCACTTATACCCATTCACACTTATTCAAATCCATTCATATTCACCCATACCCATTTAGATTCACTTATACCCATTCACACTTATTCAAATCCACTCATGTTCACTCATACCTATTCATATCACCCATATCCATTCATATTCCATTCATATTCGCACATACCCATTCATATTCACCCATATCCATTCATTTTCACCCATGTCCATTCATATTTACCCATATCCATTCATATTCACCCATATCCATTCACATTTACTCATACCCATTCATATTCACCCATATCCATTCATATTTACCCATATCCATTCATATTCGCACATACCTATTCATTTTCACTCATACCCATTCATATTCACCCATACGCATTCATATGGCAGCACGGTAGCATTGTGGATAGCACAATCGCTTCACAGCTCCAGGGTACCAGGTTCGATTCCGGCTTGGGTCACTGTCTGTGCGGAGTCTACACATCCTCCCCGTGTGTACGTGGGTTTCCTCCGGGTGCTCCGGTTTACTCCCACAGTCCAAAGATGTGCAGGTTAGGTGGATTGGCCATGATAAATTGCCCTTAGTGTCCAAAATTGCCCTTAGTGTTGGGTGGGGTTACTGGGTTATGGGGATAGGGTGGAGGTGATAACCTTGGGTAGGGTGCTCTTTCCAGGAGCCGGTGCAGACTCGATGGGCCGAATGGCCTCCTTCTACACTGTAAATTCGATGTAATCTATGTAAAAATTCTACATTCACACACATACCTATTCATATTCACTCATGCTCATTCATAATTACCCATAGCAATTCTCGCCCATTCATACATGTTCAAATTTATTCATAGCCATTCAAACCCTCCCACACCCATTCTTATTCACCCATACCCATTGATATTCACTCATACCCATTCATATTCACTCATACCCATTCACACCCACCCATACTCATTCATATTCACTCATACCCATTCAACCCACTCACACCCATTCATATTTATTCACAACCATCACATTCATATTTAATAATCTTTATTAAAGGCTTACTTTAACATTAAGCCTACTTGCGACAATAAAGATTATTATTATTTACTCATACCAATTCACACCCACTCACACCCATTCATAATTATTCACACCCATACACATTCACTCATGCCCATTCACACCCATTCACATTCACTCATACCCGCTCACACCCATTCATATTATCTCATACCAATTCACACCCACTCACACCCGTTCATAATTATTCACACCCATTCATATTCTCTCATACCCATTCACACCCTCTAATACCCAATCATACTCACTCTTTCCCATTCATACCCACTCCTTTACACTCATTTATTTATTTTTTTACATTTAGACTACCAATTATTTTTTTTCCCAATCAAAGGGCAATTTAGCGTGGCTAATCAATCTATCCTGCACATCTTTTAGGTTGTGGGGGTGAAACCCACGTAGACACGGGGAGAATGTGCAAACTCCACACGGACAGTGACCCAGGGCTGGGATTCAAACCCGGGTCCTCAGCGCCGTAGGCAGCAATGCTAACCACTGTGCCACCGTGCTGCCCACTCATTTACACTCATACCCATTCATACCTATTAACATCCATTCATACCCATTCATAATCATTCATACTAACAAACTTCCATTCAAGTCCATTAAACTCCATTTATGACCATTTGTACCCACTCACACACACTCACATCCTCTCACACCAACTCATTCCCATTCTAACTCTCTCATACCCATTAAAATCCATTAATACCCATTGGCACCCACACACTCACATATACCTATTCATATTTGTTCACACCCACTCATAATGATTCCTACCCATTCATGCTCCAGTGAAGCCTAACACAACGGTCGACTTTTAACACTCCCTAACTGAAATGGCCCAGAAAGCCACTCAGTTTAAGGATAGTTATGGATGGGCATAAATGCTGGCCCAGCCAGCGATGCCCACATCCCAAGAACAATGGGCGAAATTCTCCCAAAACGGGAGAAATCGTCAAACTGCCGTAAAACCCGGGCGGGTTTTACGGCATCGCGCCCCTTCCCGACGGGGGACCGATTCTGGTCCCCCGTCGGGGCTAGCAGCCCGACGTCGGAGGCCCCGACAAGTCGGGCTTAACGAAAATCGTTAAACCCGCTTGTCGGATTTAGCGCCGGCTGACGCGTCATATGACGTCAGCCGCGCATGCGCAGGTGGGAAGACTCCACCCGCGCATGCGCGGGTGACGTCATCGCGTTTTTGCGCGAAACCCGCGCATGCGCGGTCCGGGTTGCCCCTCAGCCGCCCCGCGTATTGATACTGCGGGGCGGCGGAAGGACAAATAGTGCGCGGGCATCGGGCCCGCTGCCCGCGATCGGTGGGCACCGATCGCGGGCCCATGGCACCCTTGGCACGGCCGTGGTACTGCCGTGCCAATCGGTGCCATGGTTATTTTTTTCCAGGTGGTCACGACGTTTTTACGAATGGCAGGACCAGGTGTGTTTGCCGTTCGTAAAAAGGTCGTAAAGGGCTGGGACTTCGGCCCTTCTAACAGCTGTGAATCGCTGCCGGCCGTAAAAAAAACGGCGGCAGCGATTCGTGTCGGGATTTCGGCGGGGGGGGGGGGGAGAATAGCGGGAGGGCGTCAAAAAAGTCGGGAAGGCCCTCCCGCTATTCTCCCACCCGTCGTGGGGGGGGAGAATTTCGCCCAATGTTTTTAAAACTGGAGGGACAACATCTCATCTTCCAATTATGCACGGTACAGCCTTCTCAACTCAACATTGAGTTCATAGATATATAGATACATAGAAGATAGGAGCAGTAGGAGCCCTTTTGGCCCTTCGAGCCTGCTCTGCCATTTATCACGATCATGGCTGATCATCCAACTCAATAGCCTAATCCAGCTTTCTCCCTATAGCCTTGATCCCATTCTCCCCAAGTGCTATATCTAGCCTCTTCTTGAATATATTCAATGTTTTAGCATCAACTACTTCCTGTGGTAATGAGTTCCACAGGCTCACCACTCTTTGCGTGAAGAAATGTGTCCTCATCTCTGCCCGAAATGGTTTACCCTGAATCCTCAGACTGTGACCCCTGGTTCTGGACACACCCACCATCGGGAACATCTTCCATGCATCTACCCTGTCTAGTCCTGATAGAATTTTATAAGTCTCTCTGAGATTCCCCCCTCATTCTTCTGAACTCCAGCGAGAACAATCCTAACCTAGTCAATCTTTCCTCATACAACAGTCCCGCCGTCCCTGGAATCAGTCTGGTAAACCTTCGCTGCACTCCCTCGAGAGCAAGAACATCCTTCCTCAGAAAACAAGACCAAAACTGCACACAATACTCCAGGTGTGGCCTCACCAAGGCCCTGTATAATTGCAGCAATACATCCCTGTTTCTATACTCAAAACCTCTCACAATGAAGGCCAACATACCATTAGCCTTCTTTACCGCCTGCTGCGCCTGCATGCTTACCTTCAGCGAATAGTACACAAGGACACCCAGGTCCCGCTGCACACCCCCTCTCCCAGTTTACAACCATTCAGGTAGTAATCTGCCTTCCTGTTTTTGCTTCCAAAGTGAATAACTTCACACTTATCCAAATTATACTGCACTTGCCATTGATTTGCCCACTCGCCCAACCTGTCCAGATCTTGCTGTCAGATCTTTGCATCCTCGTCACAGTTCACCTCCCACCCAATTTGGTATCATCTGCAAACTTTGAGATGTTACATTTTGTTCCCTCATCCAAATCATTAATATATATTGTGAATAGCTGGGGTCCCAGCACCGATCCCTGTGGTACCCCACTGGTTACTGCCTGTCAATTTGAAAAGAATCCATTAATTCCTACTCTTTGTTTCCTCTCTGCTAACCAGATGTCTATCCACCTCAATACACTTCCCCCAATCCCATGCGCTTTAATTTTGCACAATCATCTCTTATGGGGACTTTGTCAAACGGCTTCTGAAAGTCCAAGTATACCATATCGACTGGCTCTTCCTTGTTAACTGTCCTGGTTACATCTCCAAAGAATTCCAACAGATTTGTCAAGCATGATTTCTCCTTTATAAATGCATGCTGACTCTGATTGACCCTGCCACGGCTTTCTAAATGTTCCGCTGTGAAGTCCTTTCAACATTAGACTGTGAACTTTCCCCTCCATCTTCACTCTCCCTTTCATTTTCTACATTCAGTTCACCTGGTTTGCCCCAACACCACCCTACCCTTCCCCCACATGGCCATCTGACTCTCGTTCAGTTTTGCCCCCACTGATCTCTCTTCTATTAATTTGCTACCTGTTGGTTTACCTTTATGCTGTAATTTACACTTTTCAGTTCTTAAAGGCATCGTTGACACTCCCTTTGTCACTCTCTCTATCGCTCTAACCTATCCCTGATCTTCCATTCCGCTGCACATCCGTCTCCAACTATATCATTTGTTACATTTCTATCCCTCTTCAGTCCTGCAGAAGGGTCATTTAGACTCGAAACATTAACTCTTTCTCTCTCCACAGGTGCTGTCAGACCTGCTGAGTTTATCAAGCACTTTCTGTTTTTATTTCAGTTTTCCAGCATCCATAGTATTTTGTTTTTAAATGATACGTTGGCCTTTATTACAAGAGGATTTCAGTTCAAGAGCAAGGGTGTCTTACTGCAGTTGTACAGGGCCTTGGTGAGACCACACCTAGAGTTTTGCGGAGATTTGGTCTCCTTATCTAAGAAAGGATATACTTGCCATAGAGGGAGTGCAGCAAAGTTTCACCAGACTGATTTCCAGGATGGCAAGATTGTGGAATGAGGAGAGATTGAGTTGACTGGGCCTATATTCACTGGAATTTAGAAGAATGAGAGGGGATCTCAATGTTTCCCCTGGCTGCGGTTCCAGAACAAGGAGTCAGTCTCAGGCTGCAGGGTAGGTGACTTAGGACTGAGCTATGGAGAATCCTCTTCACTCAGAGGGTAGTGAACCTGTGGAATTCTCTACCACAAAAGGCATGAAGGTCAAGTCATTGATATATTTAAGAAGGAAATAAATAGATTTTTAGATTCAAAAGCTGTCAAGGGGTATGGGGTGATTGTGGGAGTATGGCATTGAGATAGAGGATCAGCAATGATCATAAAGAATGGCAGAGCAGGCTTGAAGGGCTGAATTGCTTACTCCTGCTTCTAACTTCTATGTTTCTATACCCATTCATACCAGGTCATACCCACTCACACCTACTCATACCCACCCATACTCATTCATACTCGCATTTCCATTCATACTCTCTCATGTCCAATGTAAGGGCCCTTCCTGCCGATTCACTTATTTTCCATTTCTTTATCTTTGCTGTCATCATTTTGATCCATTGATGCTGAATGGACAAATATTTTTAAGTTGAGCAGGAGAAATGATGAATTCAAAAGTTACAAAACAGAACACTGCTCTAGACCTCGGAGAGCAGAACTCAGACTTTTCGGCACCCGAAAGATCGGTGGGACTCGGTTCGATTGGATGGCTGGTGGCCAATGGATTGGAAAAAAGGCCGAATTGGATCCTGCTTGAGTGGGATGATTTTGAGAGAGCCAGGGGAAACAGTTGGAGTCTTGGATACTCAGAGGAAAGAACCTGCTCTCTCTCCCGCGTGTTTTCCTCAGGAAAGCTGTATAGTGGCTGTATTTCTGAAACTGCAGAGACCTGAATGAATCTACAGTGGAAATCATTTCAGACTGGAAACACAAATCTCAAACTGAAAACCTGCATTGATAAAAGATGCAACAGAAACAACCATCTGTAACAAAGACTCTAATCTTTTTACTTTTATTAGGGCAGCATGGTAGCACAAGTGGATAGCATTGTGGTTTCACAGCGCCAGGGTCCCAGGTTCGATTCCCCGCTGGGTCGCTGTCTGTGAGGAGTCTGCACATTCTCCCTCTGTCTGCATGGGTTTACTCCGTGTGCTCCGGTTTCCTCCCACAGTCCAAAGACATGCAGGTTAGGTGGATTGGCCATGATAAATTGTCCTTAGTGACCAAAAAGGTTAGGAGGGGTTATTGGGTTACGGGGATAGGGTGGAAGTGAGGGCTTAAGTGGGTCGGTGCAGACTCAATGGGCCGAATGCCTCCTTCGACTCTGTATGTTCTATGTTATTATTATTTCACACCCTTCTTCTCCCCTCTGTGTTTGTCTGTCTTGTGTGTGTATGGAGGGGGTGGCAAGTTTCAAAAGGGAGTTATAAATTGGATAATAGTTAACCTATTATATTTGCTACATATTTAATCATGGTTGATGATTTGTACACCACTATAAATAGCAGTGAAACAGAATACTGGGAGGCCGGCGACTTTAACCAGGCCAACCTCAAGAGTGTACTGCCAGAATTCCACCAACATATCTCCTGTCCCACCAGGGGCACCAACATCCTTGACTACTGCTACACAAACATCAAGTGTGCCTACCGACCCAGCCTCCAATTGCACTTTGGAAAATCGGACCACAAGATGGTGCTCCTTCTCCCGGCATACAAGCAGAGCATCCTAACCCACCCCGATATTCACCCGAACCCACCTCGATATTCACCCTCACCCACCCCGATATTCACCCAAACCAACCCCGATATTCACCCGAACCCATCCTGATATTCATCCTATCCCATCCTGATACATACCCTAACCCACCCCGATATTGACCCTAACCCACACCGATATTCACCCAAACCAACCCCGATATTCACCCTAACCAACCCCGATATTCACCCGAACCCATCCTGATACATACCCTAACCCACCCCGATATTGACCCTAACCCACACCGATATTCACCCTAACCCACCCCGATATTCACCCTAACCCACCCCGATATTGACCCTAACCCACACCGATATTCACCCTAACCCACCCCGATATTCACCCTAACCAACCCCGATATTCACCCTAACCCACCCCGATATTCACCCGAACCCATCCTGATATTCACCCTAACCCACCCCGATATTCACCCTAACCAACCCCGATATTCACCCTAACCCACCCCGATATTCACCCGAACCCATCCTGATATTCATCCTAACCCACCCCGATATTCACCCTATCACACCCTGATATTCACCCTAACCCACCCCCATATTCACCCGAACCCATCCTGATACACACCCTAACGCACTCCGATAGTCACCCGAACTCACTCCGATATTCACCCTAACCCACCCCGATATTCACCCTAACCCACTCCAATAGTCACCCGAACCCATTCCGATATTCACCCTAACCCACCCCGTTATTCACCCGAACCCACCCCAATTTTCACGCTAACCCACCCCGATATTCACCCTAACCCACCCCGATATTCACCCTAACCCAGCTTGATATTCACCTTAACCCCCCCTAATATTCACCCTAACCCCCGATATTCACCCTAACCCACCCCGATATTCACCCGAACCAACCTCGATATTTACCCTAACCCACCCTGATATTCACCCTAACCCTCCCCGATATTCACCCTAACCCACCCCGATATTCACCCTAACCCACCCCGATATTCACCCTAACCCTCCCGATATTCACCCTAACCCACCCCGATATTCACCCTAACCCACCCCGACATTCACCCTAACCCACCCCGATATTCACCCTAACCCACCCTGATATTCACCCTAACCCACCACCATATTTACCCTATCCCACCCCGATATTCACCCTAAGCAACCCCGATATTCACCCGAATCCATCCTGATACACACCCTAACCCACCCCAATATTCACCCTAACCCACCCTGATATTCACCCTAACCCACCCCCGATATTCACCCTAACCCACCCCGATATTCACCCTAACCCACCCGATATTCACCCGAACCCACGTCGATATTCACCCGAACCCACCTCGATATTCACCCGAACCAACCTCGATATTCACCCTAACCCACCCCGATATTCACTCGACCCCATCTCGATATTCACCCTAACCCACCCCGATATTCACTCGAACCCACCTCGATATTCACCTCACCCACCCCGATATTCACCCTAACCAACCCCGATATTCACCCAAACCCATCCCGATATTCACCCTAACCAACCCCGATATTCATCCTATCCCACCCCAATATTCACCCTAACCCATCCTGATATTCACCCTAACCCACCCCGATATTCACCCTATCCCACCCCAATATTCACCCTAACCCACCCTGATATTCACCCTAACCCACCCCGATATTCACCCGAACCCACCTCGATATTCACCCTCACCCACCCCGATATTCACCCTAACCAACCCCGATATTCACCCGAACCCATCCTGATACATACCCTAACCCACCCCGATATTGACCCTAACCCACACCGATATTCACCCTAACCCACCCCGATATTCACTCGAACCCACCTCGATATTCACCTCACCCACCCCGATAGTCACCCTAACCAACCCCGATATTCACCCGAACCCATCCTGATATTCACCCTAACCCACACCGATATTCACCCAAACCCACCTCGATATTCACCCTCACCCACCCCGATATTCACCCTAACCCACCCCGATATTCACCCTAACCCACCCCGATATTCACCCTAACCCACCCCGATATTCACCCTAACCCACCCCAATATTCACCCTAACCCACCCCAATATTCACCCTAACCCACCCCAATATTCACCCTAACCCACCCCAATGTTCACCCTAACCCACCCCGATATTCACCGTAACCCACCCCGATATTAGCCCAAAACCACCCCGATATTCACCCTAACCCACCCCGATATTCACCCTAACCCACCCCAATATTCACCATAACCCATCCCGATATTCACCCTAACCCACCCCGATATTCACGCTAACTCACCTCGATATTCACCCTAACCCATCCCAATATTCACCCGAACCCACCCGATATTCACCCTAACCCACCCCGATATTCACCCTAACCCACCCCGATATTCACCCGAACCCACCTCGATATTCACCCTAACCCACCCGATATTCACCCTAACCCACCCTGATATTCTCCCGAACCCACCCCGATATTCACCCTAACCCACCCCGATATTCACCCTAACCCACCCCGATATTCACCCTAACCCACCCCAATATTCACCATAACCCATCCCGATATTCACCCTAACCCACCCCGATATTCACGCTAACCCACCTCGATATTCACCCTAACCCATCCCGATATTCACCCGAACCCACCCGATATTCACCCTAACCCACCCCGATATTCACCCTAACCCACCCCGATATTCACCCGAACCCACCTCGATATTCACCCTAACCCACCCGATATTCACCCTAACCCACCCTGATATTCTCCCGAACCCACCCCGATATTCACCCTAACCCACCCCGATATTCACCCTAACCCACCCCCATATTCACTCTCACCCACCCCGATATTCACCCTAAGCAACCCCGATAATCACCCGAATCCATCCTGATATTCACCCTAACCCACCCCGATATTCACCCTAACCCACCCCGATAATTACCCTAACCCACCCCGATATTCACCCGAACCCACCCCGATATTCTCCCTAACCCACCCCGATAATTACCCTAACCCACCCCGATATTCACCCGAACCACCTCGATATTCACCCTAACCCACCTCGATATTCACCCTAACCCACCCCGATATTCACTCTAACCCACCCCGATATTCTCCCGAACCCACCCTGATATTCACCCTATCACAACCCGATATTCACCCTAACCCACCCCCATATTCACCCTAACCCACCCCGATATTCACCCTACTCCCCCCTGATAGTCACCCTAACCCCCGATATTCACCCTAACCCACCCCGATATTCACCCTAACCCCCCCTAATATTCACCCTAACCCACCTCGATATTCACCGTAACCCCCCCTGATATTCACCCTAACCCACCCTGATATTCACCCTAACCACCCCCCCCCCGATATTCACCCAAACCAACCCCGATATTCACCCTAAACCGCCTTATATTCTCCAGAGCCCACCCCGATATTCACCCTAACCCACCCCGATATTCACCCTAACCCACCCCAATATTCACCAACGGCTAAGACATAGGGCGAGATTCTCCAGAAAAATTTCTAGTGCTGTACTGAGCGGGAATTGCTGCAATGTACCCGGCGCTTGGCCCAGCGAGATTGGCAACACTATTCAACGTTAATTGGTCCACTTAACGAGGCCTCACGGTCTTCCCGCCGCGAATGCTGGCTCGCCAGCTGATTCACCGGGACCGCGCTCACCAGACCCCCCCCCCCCCCGCTAACAACATTGAGCAGCACCTAAGCAGCCAACCCCACCCAGCTCGCAACAATCACCCCAGGATTCGGGGATGCTGACCTGAGGAGGCTGCTGGACGCAGTGGAGGCCAGGAGGTATGTCCTGTCCCCCCCCGAGGGTCCCGGAGGGAGAGCCACAAGGCAGCCAGTGAGACCTGGGACGAGGTGGCAGCAACAGTCAGCTCGGGCAGTCTGACCAGGAGGTCTCCAGTGTCGGAAGATGGTCAATGACATAGACCGGCTGCAGGAGTGAGTAGACGCCAACGCCCCCCAAGGAAGCATCCCCCAGGCACCCTCCCAAACCCCCCTCCATCCCCCCTTCAGTATTCCCTCCATCCCCCCCCTTCAACCAGCCCTCCATACAACCCTCCCTCCACACCGCCCCCTCCCCACAACTGTGAACCACGCGTGTGGCTAACGATGCCCTCTCTGTGTCCCCTCAGGAAAAGCTCTCCCATATTTGTCGGGAGAGGGCCCAGACTGATGGAGCGAAGCCGGACTTGAGAATCCTCACCTCCTTCAAGGAGTGGGCCCTGGACTCGTGTGGCCGAGGACAGGGCGGTCACTAATCCGAAGGCTGACAGGCATTGCAGAGGTGAGGGAATTCCAGGCTCCACCCGGAGGACCTGTCAAACGGGAGTTGTTATTGTCTTACTGACTGACCCATCCCTCCCACTGACCACATGTTCATTCTCCCGCAGAGCCAGCAACCGATGGCGCCGGCCCATCCCGGGCAGCCCCCTGCCCAGACTCCGAGGACAACACCCTGCACCAGCACAGATACACACACCTCGGTGGGAAAGGTTAGTGGTCAGGCTTCTGGGGCACAATCTGGTTAGCACCACACTGCTGCTGATGTACACCTGTGGAGGCAGGAACCCCCAGGCGAGACAGCAGTTGGAGGTCTGCTGGATCCCCGGACACAGCTGGGTCCCAGCCTGATGCTGAGCCTCTGGAAGTGGGTTACCCGGAGCTGGTGGAGACGATAGGGAGCGGCTGGGACATTCAGAAGGAGATGTCAGTGTCACTCTAGCAGATTCATAGCCGATTGGAGGAGTCCGAGAGGCTACGGGCGCAGGAGATGGCGACGGCAATTAGTGGCCCCGGGGGAGGGGAATCAGTGGGTGGGAGGGGAGATGCTCGGCGCCATGGGCGGGAACTGCCAGGCTAGGGTGGCGACCGCAGGACTTCCCGTGGCGGAAAAGGAGTGAGTGGTCGCATTTTTGGCAGCTCCCGCTCATAGTGGTCTTTTTGTGGCCTTTACGCCGGTTTGTCGCAGGAATTTTGTCGGATAAATGTGCCAAAGTGAGAGCAGAAGAGAGTGACCCCGAGTTTATTGAGCTGCGGCCCATAACCCCCTGGAAAAAAGCGAACCAGGTGGCCGTGGCGAGTGAGGAGCGGACAGTGTACGCAGAGATGGCAGATGGGTAGGGTCCGGCCCTGCTGGCACAGTGGTCGATGGACCAGTTAGTGAGTTTCTTGAATGCAAAGTTCACCCAACAGCGGATGGAGAGTGCGGAGGACCTGGCCCGGGCAGTGGACTCGATCATGGTGGTGATTGACCGGGTGGAGACGAGTCTGGCAGCCCAGGGACAGGCGATCCAGAGGCTGGAGGAGCTGGCAGGGGAGCAGGAGGAACAGTCCACCTCGATGGACGCAGAGATTGGGCTGATGCGTGACCACCAGAAGGGACTGCTGGAGAAAATGGAGGACCTGGAAAATCGTTCTCGGAGGCAGAACTATCCGGATCGTGCGTCTGCCGGAGGAAATCGAAGGATCAGATGCGGGTGTATATGTTGGGAAGAGCTTGGGGAAGGTGCATTTGACTGGCCGTTGGAGGTGGATTGGGCCCACAGGGCGCTGATGCGCAAGCCCCAGGGGGTGAGCCGCTGAAGGCGATAGTGGTACAATTGCATCGCTTCCTGGACAAGAAACGCATTATGAGGTGGGCCAGGCAGACGAAGCAATGCACTTGGGAAGACGTCGAGATTCGGGTGGCCCAAGACCTGGGAGCAGAACTTGCGAAGAGGAGAGCGAGCTTTAATAAGGTCAGGTCGGCCCTGTACAAGAAGGGTGTTAAGTTTGGCTTACTGTACCCAGCTCGCCTATGGGTGACCTATGGGGGCCGGGAGCTGTACTTTGGCTCGGCGGAGGAGGCAACGGAATTCATGAAGGAGAATAGACTGGCAGTGGAAGGAGGACCTTAAACCTGAGGAGAACTGAACTATGCTATGAAAAACTTTGGTTCTTTTGTTGTTTGGGTTTCTTTCATTTTTTCTGTTTTTTCGGTTCTGTTTGTTGTTAGGCCGGGTTACAGTTCTTTGTTAAGGGATGAGGGGTGAGTCTCTGTGTTCAAACCTTGGAAGGGATTGTTTGTTAGTTTTTACTTCTTGCCTTAGATAGAACATAGAACAGTACAGCACAGAACTGGCCCTTCGGCCCTCAATGTTGTGCCGAGCAATGATCACCCTACTCAAACCCACGTTTTGCCTTCGTTTTGACTGTTTGGAATAAGAGCGGGGGAGGGGAATCAGTGGGTGGGAGGGGAGATGCTCGGCGCCATGGGCGGGAGCTGCCAGGCTAGCTGGGTGGGCTAGTTCACGGAAGCAAAGTGGGGGGTGAGCTGAGGATTAATGTGGGGGGGAATGGGAGGGGGAGTGGGAGTGGGGGGTTGGGCGGGGGGGAGATTACACTGCTGACGGGAGGGGACTTTAAAAGTGGAAGAGGAGGAGGGTTGATGATGGCAGATGCCCGAGGGCGGGCCAGGGGAGGTGCAGGACATGGGCCAAAGACTGGCCTAGGAGAGGTTATGGTTGATCGGCAGGGAAGGGGGTGGTTTACCCCACCGACCAGGCTGGTCACGTGGAACGTTTGGGGACTGACTGGGCCAGTCAAAAGGACCCGTGTGTTCGCGCACTTGAGGCAACTGAAGGCGGACGTGGCTATGTTGCAGGAGACACATCTGAAGATGGGGGACCAGATTAGGTTAAAGAAGGTGGGGCAGGTGTTCCATTCGGGGTTAGACTTTAAAACTGGGGGGGGGTGATCTTGGTTAATAAGTGGGTGGCATTCGAGGTGGGGAATATAGAACTGGACCCGGGGGGGTAGATGTGTTATGGTTCGTGGGAAGCTGGAGGGAATGGCCGTGGTATTGGTAAATATATATGCCCCAAACTGGGATGATGTTGAGTTTGTTAGACGGGTACTGGGGCAGATCCCAGATCTAGATTCACATCGACTGATTATGGGGAGATTTCAATACAGTCCTGGATCCAAGGCTGGACCGGTCGAGTTCTAGGTTTGGAAAGGTATCAACTATGGCAAAGGAACTCCGGGGGTTAATGGAGTGCATGGGAGGCGTGGGTGGGGGGGGGGGGGGGGGGGGGGGGGGGGGGGGGGGGGGTCGGGGGGGTGGGGGGGGGGGGGGGTGTCGATCCGTGGAGATTTGGGAGACCGAGGAGTGAGGAGTTTTCATTCTACTCCCATGTGTACAAGGTGTATTCCTGGATAGACTTCTTTATGATGGCTAAGGTGGTAGAAGCTGAATATTCAGCAAGAGTGGTGTCAGATCACGCCCCACACTGGGTAGGCCTGCAAGTTAGCAAAGGAAAGGCCCAGCGCCCGCAATGGAGGTTGGATGTGAGGCTGTTAGCGGAGGAGGAGGCGTGTGAGTGGGTGAGGGAGACCATTCGAGGAGAATCGATGACATGGGTGAGGTTTCACCGGGGGTGGTTTGGGAGACACTGAAGGCAGTTATTAGGGGGGGAATCAATCTCAATTCGGCCCATAAGAAGACTGAGCCGGGCGGAGTTGGACAGATTGGTCTGTGAAATTTTACAGATGGACAGGAGGTATGCGGAGTCTCCGGATGACGGACTTTTGAAGGGGTGTCAGAAACTGCAGCTGGAATTTGGGCTTCTGTCCACAGGTAAGGCAGAGGGACAGATGAGGAGGGTAAAGGGGGCGGATAATGAATATGGGGGGAAAGCTAGTAGGATGCTGGCCCACCAGCTGAGGAAACAGGAGGCGGTGAGAGAAATTGGGAAAGTGAGATATAATAAGAATAATAATCACTTATTGTCACAAATAGGTTTCAATGAAGTTACTGTGAAGTGCCCCTAGATCGGTGATTCTGGATCTGGCGGGGGTGAATGATGTGTTTCGGGTGTTTTATAGTAAATTGAATAAATCGGAACCCCAGGCGGGGAGGAGGGTATGAATTGATTTCTGGGAGGGCTGGAGTCCCCGAGGATAGATGAGGAGTTGGTGGAGGGTTTGGGAGCCCCAATTAGGCCTGGGGAGGTTATAGACGGGTTGGGGGTCATGCAATCGGGTAAAGCCCAGGGACCTGACAGTTTTCTGGGCTGTTGAGGCTGTTCCTGGTAAAGGTAATTAATGAGTCCAAGGAGTTGGGAGTTGGGAGTGCTCCCCCCAATGTTATCACAGGCATTGATTTCCTTTATTTTGAAGCGGAATAAGGGGCTGGTTTAGCTCAATCGGCTAAATCGCTGGCTTTTAAAGCAGACCAAGCAGGCCAGCAGCACGGTTCGATTCCCGTACCAGCCTCCCCGGACAGGCGTCGGAATGTGGCGACTAGGGGCTTTTCACAGTAACTTCATTGAAGCCTACTCGTGACAATAAGCGCTTTTCATTTCATTTTCATTCAGGATCCAGAGAGCTGTGGGTTGTATAGGCCAATCTCCCTGTTAAATGTGGATGTGAAATTGCTGGCAAAGATCTTGGCCACACTTATAGAAGGTTGTGTGCCGCAGGTAAAAGGGGAGGACCAGACAGGATTTGTTAATGGACGACACCTAACGTCCAACATTAGGCGGCTCCTAAATGTAATAATGATGCCTGCGGAGTGGCGCGCGTTAGAGGTGGTGGTGGCCATGGATGCAGAAAAGGCCTTTGATCGGGTGGAGTGGAAGTATTTGTGGGAGGTCCTGGGAAGGTTTGAGTTTGGGCAGGGATTTGTGGATTGGGTCCGGTTGCTATATCAGGTACCGGTGGCAAATGTGAGGACAAACCGAGTTTGATCAAAATATTTTAGTTTGTATCGGGCGATGAGACGGGGGTGTCCACTCTCCCCACTACTGTTTGCCCTGGCCATAGAGCCTTTGGCAATGGCGCTGAGAGCATCCAACATTTGGCGGGGGATAGTGAGGGGGGGGTCAGAGCATAGGGTCTCGCCCTATGTGGATGATTTGCTCTTTTATATAACAGACCTGTTTGGGGGGGGGGGGGGGGGGGGGGGGGGGGTTGCAGGAATTATGGGGATACTGAAGGAATTTGGTCAGTTCTCAGGTTACAAACTGAATATGGGCAAGAGTGAGGTTTTTGTGATCCAAGCAAGGGGGCAGGAGAGGAGACTGAGGGAGATTCCGTTCAAAGTGGTGGGAGGGAGTTTTAGGTACCTGGGGAGTCAGGTACCGTGGCAAGGGACTGGGGTCAACTTCATAAACTAAATTTGGGCAGGTTGATTGAGAAAATGAAAGGGGATTTCCGTAGGTGGGACGTGGAGGGTACAGACTGTGAAAATGACAGTCCACCCGAGATTGCTGTTTGTGTTTCAGTGTCTCCCAATCTTCATCCCCAAGGCATTTTTTAGGAAGATGAAAGCGGCGATCTCGGGTTTTAAATGGGCCGGGAAACCTCCGAGGGTGAAGAAGGTCATTCTTGAGTGGGACGCGGGGTGGGGGACTTGGCCCTTCCAAACTTTATTAATTACTACTGGCCGGCTAATATATCGATGGTTAGGAAATGGGTAGTGGGGGAGGGGTCGGTGTGGGAGCGAGTGGGGGGGCGGCATCTTGTCAGATCATGAGTCTGGAGGCTCTGCTAATGGCACCTCTGCCATTCTCGCCGTCTCAGTACTCCACAAGCCCAGTGGTAGTGGCAGCCCTGAGAGTGTGAGGGCAATGGAGGCAGCACATGGTCACTGATCTGTGACAATCACCAGTTCGCTCCGGGTGGGCTGGACAGGGGCTTCAGAAGGTGGCAGAGGGCAGGGATTGAGAGATTTGGGGACCTTTTCATTGAGGAGGGTTTCCCGAGTCTGGAGGAGCTGGAGGAAGAGTTTGAATTGCCGGGTGGGAACGGATTCCGGTACCTGCAGGTACGGGATTTATTCGGAGGCAGGTCTCAAGCTTCCCTTACCTCCCACTAAGGCGGCTACAGGGTAAGGTGGTGTCAGAAACAGGGGTTGGAGAGTTGAGGGTCTCGGAAACATATAAGGAATTGAAGGAGTTGGGTCCCGATCGGGGAGGTGAAGAGGAAGTGGGAGGAAGAATTGGGAGGGAGTTGGGAGTTGGCTTGTGAGGAGAAGGCCCTGAAGAGAGTCAATGCATCCTCGTTGTGTGCCAGACCTAGCCTGATCCAATTCAAGGTGGTCCACACGGCTCACATGACTGTGGCCCGGATGAGTAGGTTTTTTGAGGAAGTGGAGGACAGGTGTGGTCGGTGTGGGGGAAGTCCTGTCAACTATGTCCATATGTTTTGGGCATGTCCGAGGCTGAGGGGATTCTGGCAGGGATTTTCAGATGTCATAGAACATAGAACATAGAACAGTACAGCACAGAACAGGCCCTTCGGCCCTCGATGTTGTGCCGAGCAATGATCACCCTACTCAAACCCACGTATCCACCCTATACCCATAACCCAAGAACCCCCCCGCCCTTAACCTTACTTTTTAGGACACGACGGGCAATTTAGCATGGCCAATCCACCTAACCCGCACATCTTTGGACTGTGGGAGGAAACCGGAGCACCCGGAGGAAACCCACGCACACACGGGGAGGACGTGCAGACTCCACACAGACAGTGACCCAGCCGGGAATCGAACCTGGGACCCTGGAGCTGTGAAGCATTTATGCTAACCACCATGCTACCGTGCTGCCCAAACTCATGTCAGAGGTCCTGGAAGGGAGGGTGTCTCCGAACCCAGAGATGGCAATATTTGGAGTGTCGGAAGATTCGGGAACCCAGTGGGGGAGAGAGGCCGACGTTTTAAGCTTTTGCCTCCCTGGTGGCCCGGAGACGGATTCTGCTGGGATGGAGGGACAAACCCCTCATCACTGGAATCAATCTAGTGAACCTCCTCTGAACTGCCTCCAATGCTGCTACACCTTTCCTCAAATAAGAGGAATAAAACTGTGCACAATACTCCAGGTGCGATCTTACCAATGCCTTGTATAGTTACAACACTTCCTTACCTTTATATTCTATTCCTTTTGCTATAAATGCCAACATTCCATTTGCTTTCCATACTATCTGCTGCACCTGCTTGCTCATTTTCTGTGACTCATGCATGAGGACACCCAGATCCCTCTGCCTTGGAGCACCCCCAAGTCTCTCCCCATCTAGAAAGTAAGTTACCTTCCCATTTTTGCGACCAAAATGCAAGACCTCAGACTTATCCATGTTAAATTCCATCTGCCACATTTTGGCCCACTCTCCTAACCTATCTGTATCCATTTGTAAGGTTCTTATTTCCTCATTGCAACTTACTATGCCACCTATTTTTGTGTAATCTGTGAATTTGGATATAAAACCTCCTATCCCTGTATTCAAGTCGTTAATATAGATTGTAAATAGCTGGGGCCCAAGGACTGAACCCTGTGGCACCCCACTGGTTACATCTTGCCATCCAGAAAATACCCATTTATCCCGACTCTCTGTCTCCTGTCCGTCAGCCAGTCTTCTATCCAAACTAATAAATCCCTAATCCCATGTGATCTCACCTTGTCAATTAACCTTCTGTGTGGCACCTTATCAAACGCCTTCCAGAAGTCCAGATGCACTACATCTATAGGATCCCCATTATCCACTTTGCTTGGTACATCTTCGAAAAACTCAGGCACATTAGTCAAACATGATTCACCCTTCATAAAACTATGTTGACTCTGATGGACAGGGCGGAATTCTCCACTCCCGTGAAAAATCGGGAGGGCCTTCGTGAACTTGGCCGAGTTTCACGACGGCCTCGGAGGCCTCTCCTCTCACCTTATTCACCCCCACCCGGGGGGCTAGGAGCGGCGCTCCGCAACTCTCGGCCACCGGGCCTTGACGCTTGCGTCAAGGCGGCGCACCGAGAATAACGCGACGGCGGCGCCTAAGTGACGTCAGTCGCGCTGCACAGGTTGGCAGGCTCCAACCCGCGCATGCGCGGCTGACGTCACGACGGCTGATGGCTCAAACCCACGCATGCGCAGTTGCCGTCTTCCCCTCCGCTGCCCCGCAAGACGTGGCGGCTTGATCTTGCGGGGAGGCGGAGGGCAAAGAGTGCGTCCCTTTGAGACGCTGGCCCGACGATCGGTGGGCACCGATCGCTGGCCAATCCCCTCCCGAGCACGGCCGTGGTGCTCACTCCCCTCTCCCCCCCCCCCCCCCCCCCCCCCCCCCACAAGCTTCAAACCAGCTTTTGGTGTCATGTTCACAACGGCAGCGACCAGGTGTGGTTGCCGCCATCGTGAACCAGTCGGGAACGTCAGGCCGCTCGGCCCATCCGGATCGGAGAATCTCCGGTCGCCGTGTAAAACGGCGAGCGCCGATTCTTCCGAGCAGGGGGTGGGAGAGTCGCGGGGGGGGCGCCAGGGAGGCGTGTCGTGAGTCACCCGGTCCTCCCGCGATTCTCCCACCCGGCGTGGGGAGTGGAGAATCGCGCCCATAGTCTTTGCCCTTTCCCGTTTGTTATGGTCTAACTTCTCCTGCGGGGTGGTGGAGGCAGGGGCCCTCATAACATCTAAGAATCATATAGATGTGTACTTACTATCCCATGGCAGCACGGTAGCACAAGTGATTAGCACTGTGGCTTCACAGCGGCAGGGTCCCAGGTTCGATTTCGCCGCTGGGTCACTGTCTGTGCGGAGTCTGCACATTCTCCCTGTGTCTGCGTGGGTTTCCTCCGGGTGCTCCGGTTTCCTCCCACAATCCAAAGATGTGCAAGTTAGGTGGATTGGCCATTCTAAATTGCCCTTAGTGTCCAAAGGGTTAGGAGGGGTTATTGGGTTACGGGGATAAGGTGGAAGTGAGGGCTCAAGTGGGTTGGTGCAGACTCGATGGGCTGAATTGCCTCCTTCTGCACTGTATGTTCTATGTTAAGGCTATGGGCCAAGTGCTGGGAAATGGGATTAGAATAGTTGTGTGGTTGTTTTTGACCGGCGCAGATGCAATGGGCCGAGGGGCCTTTTCTGTGCTGTCAACCTCTATCACTCTATAATTCAAGAGGATAGAAAACATTCCTTCCAGCTGTTTGAATTAACTCCCCAGAGAAGATTTAGTTCAATAATCTTAATGTGCTGGCACTTGTTGGAATGTTTGAGAGGCTGCTCTTGGTCATGAACATTGTTGGTGTTTCTATTTCCATGCTACAAGGACTCGTGTCTGCAGGGATGGGAATAGTGAGTAGATTCCTGCATATAATTTACGGAATCCTGATAGCTTGTTCTGTCAGTCCGCAGCCTCGAGCAATGACATAATTTGATATCATTGCCATGATAACCATTATCAGCTGTTCCACGTGTCCATGTTCCCCACAAGGACAAGATTGAAACATGTGAAATCCAAAACTTTCCAAGTGAGCTTCATAGCCTGATTGAAAATTGTCATGTTCAATATATGCTGGAGTCCACATTCTCATCGCAGCGCACAGATATTCCCTCAGAGACAGTCTGCCAGGTCCTCGCAGACACATAAGGCTCCTGCAATGTTGCTTCAGGTATTGAGCTGGAGATAAGAGCATGGATTTATAAAGAATAGTTCATGATCAACAGCCCCCAATGCAGACCCCGTTCAGAAGCCAATGTTGGATTTATAAAGGGCCATAGAACTAGTGCTGTCCTGTCAAAATACAGACCAAGGGGTTCAGAAACTTCACGGTTCCATGGACTATAGTGTCCATAATGTTGATCGACCTCCGTACCGGAATCCAGTGGCATCCCAACGCCAGGGCCCAAATGTCCAGGTCACCTGCAAAGCGACAATCAAGGATACAACATCACATCCGGGCCCAACATTCTGGGGCTGCCATGGACCAGCAGGACACCTCCCCTGAGGACGAGGGGTAGTTCCGGCAACACTACCACCAAGAAGTACAAGAACAGCAGAGACCTGGCAACCGCACCGCCTGGAGATTCTCTTCCACGTCACTCACCATCCCGACTTGGAAATATATCGGCTGACCTTCACTGTCGCTGGGGCAACATCCTGGAACTCTCTCTCTAACAGCACAGTGGGTGTACCTACACCTGAAGGACTGCAGCGGTTCAAGAAGGCAACTCACCACCACCTTCTGGAGGCAACTAGGGATGGCCAATAAATGCTGGTCTCACCAGCGATGCCCACCACTTGTAAATTATTTTTTTAAAACATTGCCAGGCCTGTGGGAATAGAACAAACAGTAATCAAGGCTGGCAGAATCGGCAGACAGCGTGACACCTTGGACAGACAATGAGGTCACCCCGAGCCAGGGCCTTGCACATGGCCCCAACCGAGGACGACATGATGCAATTGAACTGCATCACGGTCTCGAAGGTGGTGCCGATTCAGGTCAAACTGCAGGTGAATGGACACCCCTTAGTGATGGAGATGGGCACAGGGATCGCTGTCTCCATCATTGGTCAACAGACTTGTAGCCAGCTCTGCACAGGAATCCTGCCGCTAGGTGTAGCCACCTGGGGTGGCCACGTCCTGATTACAAAATGGACACTTGCCGAGAATGAAGGGAAAATTGGACAATGCTAAGAAAGCAAGCAGGTGCAAGGTTTGTCTGTGGATTGAAGTTTGTAGCTCCCAGACAAGACCGATACTGCAAATCCATTAGCATATTAATGAGCTATCTCCGGGGACAAAAGAGAAACATTGAAGCAAACTATACCAAAGCAGACACCCCGGCGCCAGAGGAGACTAGAACAAAGCAGGCCAACGGCCACCTAGGGCCCGCCCAGTGATCAGGCAGCCATCCATTTATTGGAGAAAATCAATACCGATGATTAGGATATGCTCCAATTAATTGGGGCCAAGTTCAAGGACCGCCCAAAAGCACGCGAAGCCCCTTTGGGGTATAAAAAGAAACCCCCAAGCAAGAATCGTTCTTCTTGGCCTTGGCTCTCAGCGATGAGAGGCCTGCCTAGCAGCTGCACCAGACAAGTAAGTCCAGAGTCAATGCACGCTACGAGATAGGCGCTCCTAGCTACTATTCTATACCAGTTCGATGCCAGCAGCCTCAGAACCGGACAACGGCCATTGTTCCTCTGACTGAGTGGGCGCCCGAAGCTAAGTATAGGCTTTTAATAGTAGTGATAGTTTAGTTAGTAGAGTTTGTGCACGAGTATAATTGACTGTGTGTGTAAATAAATGAGCATTGATTTCGAACTTACTAACTGGTTTTGAACCTTGTGGCAGTATCGAAAGGATACCTGGCGACCCTTGAGCAAGCATAATTAGAATTTTTTTTTTTTTATTTATTTTTTTTATAAATTTAGATTACCCAATTATTTTTTAATTAAGGGGAAATTTAGAGTGGCCAATCCACCTACTCTGCACATTTTTGGATTGTGGGGGCGAAACCCACGCAGACACGGGGAGAATGTGCAAACTCCACACGGACAGTGATCCAGAGCCGGGATCGAACCTGGGACCTCAGCGCCGTGAGGCGGTTGTGCTAACCACTAGGCCACCGTGCTGCCCCTAGCATAATTAGAATTAAGGACGGCGACCATATTAACCACCATAAACAGAGCCAATTAAGGAGAGAGCATAACGAGCAAAATAGGCCAGATTGGCGACATACACTGGGGAACCTCTGAGCATTATAGGAACCACCATGACCCCAGTAACCCACGGGCAACACACAGTCAGGCTAACTTTGGTCATGGTGCAAGGGCCAGGACCTAAACTGGGGTGTGATTGGCTGCGAGCACTCCACTTTGACAGACAGCAGATTTTCTGAATGGGCACTGGAAACCTGTATAAGATCCTCAGAAAATATCCAGATGTATTCCAGGAGGGCCCGGACAAGATAAAAGGTGCCAAGGCGCGCATTTAAGTGAAGCCAGATGCCCAACCCAGGTACTCCAGGGCATGACTAGACGCTTATGCCTTGCTCAGCAAGATGGATGTTGGGTTGCAGCAGCTGGAAAGTTTGGGCATCGTACGCCCCGTGCAATTTACAGGGTGGGCCACACCTGTGGCCCCGGTGATGAAGCCGGACAAGTCTGTTCACCTCTGCGGGGAATTTAAGCTGACTGTAAACTAGGCATCCCACCTGGACTGTTACCCTGTGCCTCATGTGCAGGACTTGTACGCACAACTGGCTGGAGGATGCTCACTTACCAAATTAAGTATGAGCCACGTATATCTGCAGTTAGAATTAGACACCGTATCGTTGAAGTATGTGACTATACATACCCAGGGGGGCTGTTCGAATACACTCACTTTCCCTTTGCAGTCTCTTTTCAGAGGGTGATGAAAAGCATCCTCCAGGGATTATCCAAAGTGGCCGTATATTTAGATGATGTGTTCATCACAGGGACCACTGAAAAAGAGCACATGGTCAATCCAGAGGAGGTCGTCAGATGATTTTCCCAGGTAGGTGTCTGCCTGAAGTGAGGCAGGTGCATCTTCTAAGCAAATGCTGAGACATACCGGGGTAGAGGGTGGATAAGGACCATGTGGAGGAGAGGGTTAAGGCCATAATAAGGACCCCGACTCCACAGAATGCCACAGAATTGCAAACATTTCAGGGTCTCGTAAATTATTTTGGGAAATTCATTCCAAACGTGGCCACCCTGCTGGCACCCCTGCACATCTTGTTGAGGAAGAAACAGAAGTGGGCATGGGGAACTCCACAGGAGGAGGAGCATTCTCAGGAGTGATGAGAGGTTGTCATCCTCACAGCTACTCGCCCACTATGATCCATCCTGGCCCATCGCCCTCATTTGTGACTCCTCCCCTATGGTATTGGGGTGGTGCTGTCCCACATGTGGTGATATGTTGGTGTATGATATTGTACATGGTTAGTAATGTGACCGCCAACCAGACCTTGGTCACATGACGTGGGACACTGGCCATCCCCGAACAGGTGCCAGAATGTGGCGACTAGGGGCTTTTCACAGTAACTTCATTGAAGCCTACTTGTGACAATAAACGATTTTCATTTCATTTCATTTCATTTCAGTTGGTGATTGGATGTACAACAGGACAGTCACACTGAGAGTAGCTCCCAAGTAACTTTGTCTGTATACATATATTTCTGTTGGCTACCCTTCCTGTTTGACAATTAATCATCGTGCTAGTAGAACGCATATATGTTCTGTGCGTATCTTTATGAATGGTGGCACCACAGTGTCGTGTTAGGTTCACTGGTACAACACTGGCTGCAACTGGATGCAGCTTAGATCCGAAAGATACTCCAGACCTTGAAGTTAGTTCAATCAGGTTTATTGAACTAATGGCACTGTTAGCACAGTTCTCTATGAGTTCGACTCTCTGCTAACTTAAGTGTGGTTACTCTGTCTGACTGAACCAGACTAGCTCTTAGCCACGTGCCGGAGGTGTGAGATTGTAACAACACCCAACCAACTCTCTAGATGTTCATCAGTGGAAAGAGCCGGAGTGTGAGTGCCTCGAGTGTTTTATAGACAGATCCAACCCCTCAGTGTCCTGCCTGCTTATTGGTCATGGCCTGTTCTCTGTGTACATTAGCTGTTTGTCTGTGCCTGTCTGTATATCATTATGTGTGTGTCTGCATATCATGACATCTCCCTTTTTTTATGTTTGGATGACATATGTGAACATATTTACAAGAATAGGCCAATATTAACATATATACATGCAGTGGATGTGAACATATGTACATGTGAAAACAGCTGTCTAATGCGAGAACATAGAACATAGCAAACAGAACAAACGTTCAAAAGTCCGGTCTCTGTGGCGTCTGATCCTGGTCGACTGCCGGAGAGGTGGTGGTGGGGACATCAGCGCCTTGATGGGTGGGATTGAAGCCTGACTGGTGGCCTCGTGAGTCGAGATATCAGAAGGTGGCAAAAGAACAGAAGGAAACGGAGAAGAATGTGGTTGCGGGCGGGCAACTTTGCGTAGTGCCCGTCTGTTTAATCACACAACAGAACCATCAGCCAGACGCACAACATACGAGCGGGGGGCAGGCTATCGAACAACGACAGCTGGAGGTGACCAGCCTCCATCAGGGATCTTGACCCGAACAGTGTCCGACGGGGATAACACGGGTAAATCGGTGGCATGAGCATCATAGTCCTATTTTTGCCGGTCTCGGAGTTGCTGCAGGAGGGGGAGGTGATCCAGTTTGGGCAAGTGTATGGTTGGAAGCGTCGTTCGCAGGTCTCTGTCCATCAGGAGTTGAGCCGGCGACATGCCAGTGGACAGTGGGGTCACCCCGTATGCAAGCAACGCAAGGTGAATGTCAGACGCAGAATTCGCTGCCTTGCAGATGAGCTGCTTCATTACGTGCACCCCTTTCTCAACTTTTCCATTTGACTGTGGATAGTTTGGGCTGGAAGTGATGTGTTTGAACTGATACGACTGGGCAAACAGAGACCATTCATGGCTGCTGAAGCACGGGCCGTTGTCACTCATGACAGTGAGTGGGATACCATGCCTGGAGAACGTCTCCTTACAGGCCTTGATGACGGTCCGAGATGGGAGGTTTGAGAGCTTCACGACTTCAGCTCCAACCACTCTGCCTGATGGGCCGCCTTCCACTCGAGGGCAGTGGCATTCCTCACTAGGTTTCGTAGGGCCGTGGTGTGTGAGGCCATGTTTGGGATGAACTTGCCCAGAAAATTGACCATGCCAAGGAAGCGCAATACCGCCTTCTTGTCTTCCGGGACCTTCGTGGCTGCGATGGCCTTGACCTTGTCTGTGTCGGGGCACACGCCCTGCTGAGAGATCTGGTCTCCTAGGAACTTGAGTGTCGACATGCCAAAGCAACATTTGGCCCTATTCAGCTTCAGGCCATTGGCGTGGACACGGCGGAATACCTGCTGGAGACGGGAAACATGCTCTTCAGGGGTCGTGGACCACATGATGACGTCATCCACGTACACACGAACCCCTTCGATGCCCTCCATCATCTGCTCCATGATGCGATGAAATATCTCCGATGCGGAGACGATGCTGAACGGCATACGGTTATAGCAGTACCTGCCAAACGGTGTGTTGAAGGGGCAGAGCCTTCTGCTGGACTCATCCAGCTGCTTTTGCCAGAATCCATGTGATGCATCTAACTTCGTGAAAAACCGTGCATGTGCCATCTCACTGGTGAGTTCTTCCCGCTTCGGGATGGGGTAGTGTTCACACATTATGTTCTGGTTGAGATCCTTGGGATCAATGCAGGTGCGCAGGTCTCCAGATGGTTTTTTAACCACCACCATCGAGCTGACCCAGTCAGTCAGTTCGGTTACCCTGGAAATGATCCCCTGCTGCTGCAGCTCCTTGAGCTCTTCCTTCAGGCGCTCCTTCAGCGGAGCCGGGACCCGGCGTGGTGCATGGACCACTGGCTTGGCATCAGGTCGCAGTAGGATCTTGTACCGATATGGCAAAGTGCCCATCCCATCAAACACACCTGGATACTGAGCGAGGATGTCGTCAATGCCAGCTTGAAGATCCACGTTGGAGGATGTCGTTGAATAAACCCGCTGCACCAGGTTTAGCTTTTTGCAGGCATGCGCGCCCAGTAGGGATGGCCTGTCCGGCTTGACCATTTCAAACCTTAGCCGTGCATGAATGCTCCGGTTGGAGACGAGTAGATGGCAGGACCCCAGTGCCGTGATGGCATTACCGTTATAGTCCAGGAGCTGGCAGGCTGCTGGAAGGACCTTGGGGGGCTTCTTGATGCGTTTGAAGTCTGCCTGTGAGAGGAGGTTGGCAGAAGCACCTGTGTCCAGCTTGAACTGGATGGAGCAGTGGTTGACCAGCATCACCGCACACCATTCATCCTCCGAATCCACAGCGAGGATGGACTGAATGCGAGATGAGTTAGGTGTGGCATGTTCACGTGTGGTAATGATGTCCACTCGGTAGGCGGACTCCAGGCATTCGTCCTCTGGATCCGTTGTACTGCCAGGATCAGAATCCTGTAATCGCTGTTACATATTCTGGACGCAACGTCATCAGAATTGGGAGCGCTGGCCTCAGACTGGTGGTGCAGAGCTGCACAAGGCTGTACAGTGTCCAGGCTTCCTGTAGTTTAAATATCGCCTGCCTCTTGCAGGGCAGTGCCCCTTTAAGTGGGCGTTGCTACAGTTCGGGCACGTCATGACGTCGGCATCGTGACGCGGTGTACGTCGTCGCACATGCGCAGTGCAGTTGGCAGATGTCTGCACCTGCGCAGTGTGGGTGTCGTCCGCTTCGTTATCCTGTTCGTATCGCGCATGCGTGGGGCTCTGGGAAAAGCGTGCGAGATGGCCGCTGTCTTCAATGCTGAGGCGCTGCATCCGGGAGATGGCCTGCCCACTCACTGCCTCGTGAGAGGCAAGTTTCTCATTTTCAGCCGATTTGTATTAGGAATACCGATTTTTTTTGCGTGCTCATGCACTGTACATGTTTCAGTCACGGCTGGCAGGGTCATATGCTTGATATTTAAGAGCTGCTCTCTCAGAGGATCAGAGTGAACTCCAAGCACGATTTGGTCTCTGATCATGGATTCAGCAATATCACCAAAGTTGCAGGACAGCGCTAGCAGGTGGAGGCTAGTTAAGAAGGCATTGAAAGATTCATCTTTACCTTGAAGACGTTGTTTGAATATGTAGCACTCAAAGATTTCATTGGTGTCCACTTCACAGTGACTATCGAACTTGTCCAGGATGGTCTGAAACTTTGTCTTGTTCTGACCTTTGGTGAAGTTAAACGAGTTGAAGAGTTCGCTGGCTTGATCACCTGCTGTTGAGAGGAGAAGTGTGATCTTTCTTGCATCAGACGCACCCTCGAGGTCTGAGGCTGCGATATGTACACCAGAAACTTTTGCTTGAATGTCCGCCAGTTGGCACTGAGATTGCCGGAGGTCCTGAGCTGGTGAGGAGCCTGAATCTTCTCCATGGTGCCGGGATACATTTGCTGGTCGTCACAGAACAGACTGAGGTAAGCCACCTTAAATTAGTAGTCTCCTGGCATCATGTCGTGTTAGGTACACTAGTATAACACTGGCTGCACTTGGATGCAGCTTAGATCAAAAAGATACTCCAGATCTTGAAGTTAGTTCAATCAGGTTTATTGAACTAATAGCAGTTAGCACAGTTCTCTGTGAGTTCGACTCTCTGCTAACTTAAGTGTGGTTACTGTCTGACTGAACCAGACTAGATCTTAGCCACATGGTGGATGTGTGAGATTGTAACAACACCCTTCACTGACTCTCTAGATGTTCATCAGTGGAAAGAGGCGGAGTGTGAGTACCTCGTGTCTTTTATAGTCAGATCCCACCCCTGAGTGTCCTGCCTGCTTATTGGTCATGTCTTGTTCTCTGTGTCCATTAGCTGCTTGTCTATGCCTGCCTGTATATCATTATGTGTGTGTCTGTATATCATGAAACACAGAACACAACTTGGTACCAGGAGTATGGAACATTTAAAGGTGACTGCAGAAAAGACGCAGTAAAACAGGCCGAAGAACAAAACAAAAGGAAGAATCTTCAGCCGACCTGGTGAGCTACAGCTAACTGTGACTGACTGCAGCTAATGACAGTGAAGCTTGAGGTGGAAGGTTTAAAGGCTTTATAGTGGTCGTGTCCTGTCTGGTGATTGGCTGCTGTGTTCCATGTGCTCACTGGTCATCCTGTGTGTCAATCACTGCCTGTCTGCTCTCCATTATATACATGGATGTATATTATGACACGCCCGGCGCCAAACACTTTGCGATGCAACAGGTCTGCTCACGTAGGCGAATCCAGAATCTCTCCACAATGTGGCGAGAAACCAAGTATCACCACTTAAGCCCCATTTCCATGCAATTTTTAAAAAATATTTTATTGAGGCATTTGTAATTTTAACATTTTAAGCAACAGAGATCCAACACATGCAAAAAAAAACCCACAATGACACACCCAACTCCCCTCAGCCCTAAACCCTAACTGCCCACACACTAGATTCCCTGCCCTTATTCGTCACTTCCATGCCCCCCCCCCCCCCCCCCCCCCCCCACTCACTCCTCCTGCTGGCGGTCAATTCTCCTGGAAGAAGTTTTTTTTTAGAAATGTTTTTTATTGGGATTTTGAACAAAGTATATTTACAGTTATGTACACAGAATAAAATCTATATACATAGAAGAGAAGAAAAGTAAAGAAAAAAAACCTGGTAGGATATTATGCACTAGCTCAACAACAGCAGCTCTGTACAGTTAGCAATATTATTTTTAACACATAAGTAGGCACCTGTTTGTGCGGGGTGGAGGGGGGGGGGGTGGGGTGGGGGGGAGGGGGGGGCGGAAACTGGGAAGCTACATATACACGTACATGTCTTGAAGGCATTAAAGACCAAAGCCCTCACCCCCCTGAACCGGGGAGACCGCTATCCTGGAAGGGTTCAGCCCCCTGGCCAAGCCCAACCCACCTGAGGTGCCATCCAGGTGCTCTCCCCCCCCCCCCCCCCCCCTCAACCCCGAGCACTGAAGCAGGAGCCCCATTGCCATTGGGCTGCATGCCAGAAAATGGAAATGGCTACTCACCTCCTCACTTCCCCTCAGTAACCATTGCGCCATGTTCCTGTTTCTGAAAGGGAGTACTAAATAGCACTCATGTGACTTTCCGCAGGGGAGTGGGGTAATTCCCAGAAGGCCACTGTATTCGACTTTGATCTCATTACTGAGATTGAAATGAATGCAAAGGAGGGTTATTAATATTCACGCTATTTTTGGGCCTGATCTGGAACTCTCCATTGGGATTGGGCTGGGTGAATTGCAAAATGGTTCATGCCCTGTGCAAATCTCGATTTTGCCCTCTCCTGCTTTTCACCCGGGGTGCTTCGATCCGCAACAGGCACAACACAGCCCCTGAAACGCGTCCCACTTCGTGCTTTCTGATGCAGCCGCTTTATCTCTGAATATTTCTTCTGGAATTCTACCAGCTTTCTTGAACTAAATATAGGGGGCGGGATTCTCCAACCCCCCGCCGGATCAGAGAATCACCGGGGGTTGGCGTGAATTCCGCCCCCCGCCAGCCACTGGATTCACCGGCCCTCCAAAAGTCAGGGCGGCATGAGTCGCACTGGCCGCCCTGAAGAATGGCGAGGACCAGCGCGACTCAATGGGCCCCGGGGCTGCTCGAAGTCTCCGGCCCGCAATGGGCCAAAGGCCCGCTGGTTTTTTGCCGGTCCCACCGGCGGGACCTGGCAGCGTGGGCGGGTGGGCTCCGGGGTCCTGGGGGAGTCTGGCCCACGATCGGGGCCCACCGATCCGCGGGCGGGCCTCTGACATGGGGACACTCTTTTCCTACGCGTCGGCTGTGTCAAACTCCGTGATGGCCAACGCGTAGGTGACCCCCGCCCTGCGCACATGCGCGGAGATGACGTCAGCAGCCGCTGACCCACCCGCACATGTGCGGTCTCTCGCTGGCCGGCGGAGTCCCTTCAGCCCCGGCTGGCGTGGCGACAAAGTCTTTCCACGCCGGCCGGTGGGGCGCAAACCCCCTGAAGGTGCGAAGGGCGGCCCGACGCTGGAGTGGTTCACGCCACTCCGTCCCGCCGGGTACGGAAGAATTCCGCCCATCCTCTTCATCTGCCACCTGCTCGTGTTCTTTACCAACCATTTGATCAAACATGGGACGGAACTCTCGCGTCTGCTGACGTCATCCCCGCACATGCGCAGGGCGGGGGTCACCTATGCGTCGGCCATCACAGAGGCTGACATAGCCGCGCGAAGGAAAAGAGTGCCCCCATGGCACATGCTCACCCGCGGATCGGTGGGCCCAAATCGCGGGCCAGGCCACCGTGGGGATGCCCCCCAGGCCAGATCAACCTGCGCCCCCCCAGGACCTCGGAATCTGACCACGCCGCCAGGTCCCGCCGGTAAGGGACCTAGTCTGAACCACACCGGCGGGACAGGCAAAAAACCAATGAGCCTTCAGCCCATCGCGGGCCAGAGGCTTTGGGCAGCCCCGGGGCCCATTGAGTCGCGTCAGTCCCCGCCATTCTCCGGGGCGGGCGGCACGACTCACGCCTCGCCGACTTTTGGAGGACTGGAGAATTCGGCGGCCGGCAGGGGCGGGATTCACGCCAACTCCCGCCGATTCTCCGATCCGGCCGGGGGGGGGGGGGGGGGGGGGGGGGGGGTCGGAAAATCCCGCCCCCTATATTTGTGCCCCTGACACCAAACCCGTCCCACACACCCGTAACACTACTCACCCCCCCCCCCAGCCCCCCCTACCAGGAGGGTGGCCGAACACCCACCCTGCACCACATTCCAGCACCCATCCCGGACGCCATGGGCGGATGCCCTGCCACTGAAACCACCAGCTACACACCCCCTGGGCTACATGCGTCGGACTGTCTAACTCTGTGCATTTTCAGTGACCCCGCCCCCACCACAGGAGAAGGCCGCCCTTAACCGCCGGGAGCGGGAGCAGACTGGAGGGAGACCGACACACCTGCGGCCCCTCACCGCAGCAGACCAGGAGGCACTGGATGTAGTCAGCGGGATCGAAGAAAGGGCAGTCGCCAGGGCAGAGGTCGGCATCGGGTGAGGAAGTGAGACCCCAGTAAGTTTTGGTTCCCCATGGCACCCCCCACCATCAGTTCAACACCACCCTCACCATCCTACACCCGCACAACCCCACACCACCACCACATCCCCCGCTCCACCACCACCATCACCCCCACAACCCCTCCCCTCGCTCTAATATGCCCCCCTATATATCCACTCCCCCCCGGCCCCCGATGCAATCATGCGCATTGTCTTGCAGGGGCTGCTTGTGATGGGGCGGGTCCTTTTGGTATCCCCTATCCCTGATACCAGCCGCAGCCAGAACCCCAGGTGCCAAGCAGTGACGAGGACGACACCGAAATGGACAGGATCCCTTGGCATGCATCCCAGGATACCCTGGAACCCAGGTCCAGGGAAGATATTGATTTCCCGTCACAGCTGTCTCCAACACCCTCCATATCCCAGTGACACTCACCTCGGTTGTGCACTTTAGTGATGAGGCTCCTGGGACACACAGCTGCTCCAGTCCAGCAGGTGGAGGTAGGAACCCCTGAGGGGACAGACGGTCAGAGGGCGGACTGGACCCAGGAACTAGCTGCCATCAAGACGGGTTTCGGGCTTCTGGAACAGACAGTCACATTGACTGTGGAGATGCAGTCGCAGATCCAGGGGCTACATGAGGGGATGTCGGAGAGCATCCAGCACCTGTAGGTGCAGTTGGAGGAGTCCAAGTGCGTGCAGCAGCAGGAGGTGGTGCCGACAGTGCATACCACCCAGACCAACACCGTACAGGTGAGTCCACAGTGGAAGCCTTGGGAGCGAAGATTTCAGTCATGGATCAACATGTCCAAGGCTGGGGGCACTTTGTTCAGGAGGTGGTCGAGGCCGAGGACAGTGATGCCCAATCACAGGCAGCCAAGTGCCAGGGCTACCCGGATATTGGAGCAATGCTCCTGGGCGAGGCACAGTCACAGCATGGCTGAGGGCATTGGTGGCATTGCCCAGGCGCTGACCGATGTGGCACAGACACAGAGGGAGATGGCCCAGTTCCAGAGGTAGATGGCACAGTCGCAGGGTGATGTGGTGAAGTCACAGACTCCTTGTGCTCCGTGGCTGCGAGCTTGCAGACGGCAACGGGCCTCCAGGACCAGCGCCGCCAGGTGTGGGGGAGCCTCAGGGGATAGCTCCGCTGGCACCCCTGACCCATGGAGTAGCCCAGGAGCCACCAGGCACCCTGAGGGAGGAGAAGGTGATGAGGCCCGTGCCGGTGACTACCACAGGAGAGGTGCCGGAGCACCGCAGCACCTGGTAGTCCCCCACTCCTGTCCTTGCTGTATCTGGTGTGGTGGGCAGCGGGTAGAACAGGGTGGCACCACGCCACCTGGGACACTCGAGTAGCAGTTTTCATAGAATTTACAGTGCAGAAGGAGGCCATGCGGCCCATCGAGTCTGCACCGGCTCTTGGAAAGAGCACCCTACCCAAGGTCAACACCTCCACCCTATCCCCATAACCCAGTAACCCCACCCAACAAGAAGGGCAATTTAGACACTAAGGGCAATTTAGCATGGCCAATCCACCTAACCTGCACATCTTTGGACTGTGGGAGGAAACCGGAGCACCCGGAGGAAACCCACGCACACACGGGGAGGACGTGCAGACTCCGCACAAACAGTGTCTCAAGCCGGGAATCGAACCTGGAGCTGTGAAGCAATTGTGCTAACCACAATGCTACCGTGTGCCCAGTTAAGCCCATCCAGGACAGGTCGCCCCAAAAGACGGCCGCCAATGGGGTTGCAGTTTGTTATATTACTCTTTAGTAATATGTAGTTACTCTTTGCTTTCTATATCCAGAATGGTCTGAGGATGTGATTCTCAAGAAACCACCAATCTTCAACTTGAAGCAAAACAGATTTAATAAATAACAAATTGATTAATATTGAGTTCACACACTCTTCAGAACTAAAACTAGTCATTAAGTAATTCAGAATAAATTATCAACTATTTTAAACTACACGTGCTAACTATGCTATTATCTATCTCTCTAACACAACTACTGTCTAGTCACTCCTGGTTTGAAGAGACCCAAGATCCCTTGAGTCTCATATTTATACAGGAATCTAGTGCTGCCATCTCATGGTTGTGTTACACTAAGATGTAGTCATTAACCCTTTGTATGTCTCTACACATATCACTACACAGGTCACAGGGCGGGAATCACAGCGGGCCTCCTCCACTCCTGCTGTACCGTCTGGGGATCCATCTAGGCATAGTGTTAGGGCCTGTAATGCATGAGAAGTAGAAACCAGTTAGGTTGGCATGGGTGCAGGGCATAGTTTTGCGATAGGGGCTCAGGCACAAACCTATATTATATATGTTAAACACCTGTGCACAATGTTACAACCTGCCTCGGTGCTCTGTCAGAAGGGTGTGAGGAGTGGGCTGGTCTGGGCGGGCCACAAAATGGGGGAGGGGAATGGGTGGACGTTGGGGATAGGCTTGGCCCAGGAACCATGGTTCTGCCAACGCTCACTACTCTAGTGTCCCACTCTACCCACCCCCCCCCCCCACCCCCACCTTCCTCACCTCCACCACACAAGGGGATTGATGGGACTGTGTGATGAAATGGCCAACTCGCATGCAGGGATCACCCAGGTGGACGGTGGTAAGAGCTCATCATAGGGCAGGTTGTCATCATCCTCCATCCCATGGGGCATATCCACTGCTCCTGCCAACCCAGGGCCCCCACCTCATAGTGCGGCAGGTATCTATCATGGAGAGGGTTGCAGGCGGGAGTGGGGGGCGTGGGAGCGTGGGGGTAGTGGGGGAGGGATGAGGTGACCATGCCCCTGGCCAATCCCCCCCCCCCCCTCCCCGCCGGTGATGGTCTCTATAAATAACCTGCTCATTATTTTTTTGCCCCTTGATCAGAATTGTATCTTCTTCGGTAAGCCATATCAGTTAAAGAACTTGGTCATTCTTCCCCCACTCTCCTGGCTGTAATGGTTCTTAATGGTATGGTTTCAGGAAACCGAGTGGATATATCCAAAATAGTTAAGTTTCGATTTCCACCTCGCCTTCTCGGCAGCCGTCCCACATAGTCGATTAGCACTCTTGTAAAAGATTCTTTAAAAGCTGGAGTAGGGATCGAAGTTGTGGGTTTTATTTCACCTTGTGGTTCCCCTACTACTTGACAAGTGTGGCAAGTTTGACAGACGTTACTTACACCTTTATGTAGTCCGGGCCAGTAAAACTATTTTTGGATTTTTGCGTGAGTTTTCTTTATTCCAAGAATCCCCGCTAATGGAACTTCATGAGTTGTCCTTAGAATCGCTTTCCTATACCCTGGAGAGAATACAATTTTGTGTATTTCTGCCCATTTGTCCTTTGCACTAATATGCAGTGGGCACCATTTAGTATTTGGTCCTGACATGTTAATATTCAGGAATACAATGAGCTTCCAATACTGAGTAAACTGTCTAATAGATTTGCTTTAATTTGGAATCACCCTGTTGTAATTCCACCAATCATGGGGAGAGTGAAAGCTGATCTGGCAAGGTGGGATGGTCTCCCTCTGTCACTGGCGGGTCGGGTACAGGCGTATAAAATGAACGTGCTGCTGCGATTCCTGTTTATTTTCCAATGCCTGCCTATTTTCCTGCCAAAGGCATTTTTTAGAGAGATTGAAGGGATGATTACCTCGTTCATATGGGGAGGGAACATAGAACATTACAGTGCAGAACAGGCCCTTCGGCCCTCGATGTTGCGCTGACCTGTGAAACCCCTCTAAATCTCATCTACACTATTCCCTTATCGTCCATATGCCTATCCAATGAACATTTGAATGCGTTTAGTGTTGGCGAGTCCACTATTGTTGCAGGCAGGGCATTCCACGCCCTTACTACTCTCTGAGTAAAGAACCTACCTCTGACATCTGTCCTATATCTATCTCCCCTCAATTTAAAGCTATGCCCCCTCGTGCTAGCCATCACCGTCCGAGGAAAAAGGCTCTCACTGTCCACCCTATCTAATCCTCTGATCATTTTGTATGCCTCAATTAAGTCACCTCTTAACCTTCTTCTCTCTAAGGAAAACAGCCTCAAGTCCCTCAGCCTTTCCTCATAAGATTTTCCCTCCATACCAGGCAACATTCTGGTAAATCTCCTCTGTACCCTTTCCAATGCTTCCACATCCTTCCTATAATGTGGTGACCAGAACTGCACGCAATACTCCAAATGCGGCCGCACCAGGGTTATGTACAACTGCAACATGACCTCATGGCTCCGAAACTCAATTCCTCTACCAATAAAAGCTAACACACCGTACGCCTTCTTAACAACCCTCTCAACCTGGGTGGCAACTTTCAGGGATCTATGTACATGGACACCGAGATCTCTCTGCTCATCCTTTTACTCCTTCCAAAATGAATCACCTCACACTTTTCTGCATTAAATTCCATTTGCCACCTGTCAGCCCAGCTCTGCAGCTTATCTATGACCCTCTGTAACTTGTAACATCCTTCCGCACTGTCCACAACTCCACCGACTTTAGTGTCATCTGCAAATTTATTCACCCATCCTTCTACGCCCTCCTCCAGGTCATTTATAAAAATGACAAAAAGCAGTGGCCCCAAAACAGATCCTTGTGGTACACCCTAGTAACTGGACACCAGTCTGAACATTTCCCATCAACCACCACCCTTTGTCTTCTTCCAGCTAGCCAATTTCTGATCCAAACTGCTAAATCACCCTGAATCCCATACCTCCGTATTTTCTGCAATAGCCTACTGTGGGGAACCTTATCAAACACTTTACTGAAATCCATATACACCACATCAACTACTTTACCCTCGTCCACCTGTTTGGTCACTTTCTCAAAGAACTCAATAAGGTTTGTGAGGCACGACCTACCCTTCACAAAACCATGTTGACTATCTCTAATCAAATTATTCCTTTCCAGATGATTATACATCCTATCTCTTATAAACCTTTCCAAGACTTTGCCCACAACAGAAGTAAGGTTCACTGGTCTATAGTTACCAGGGTTGTCTCTACTCCCCTTCTTGAACAAGGGGACAACATTTGCTATCCTCCAGTCTTCTGGCACTATTCCTGTAGACAATGATAACATAAAGATCAAAGCCAAAGGCTCATCAATCTCCTCCCTAGCTTCCCAGAGAATCCTAGGATAAATCCCATCCAGCCCAGGGGGCTTATCTATTTTAACACTTTCCAGAATCGCTAACACCTCCTCCTTATGAACCTCAAGCCCTTCTAGTCTAGTAGCCTGTATCTCAGTATTCTCCTCGACAACATTGTCTTTTTCCTGTGTGAATACTGATGAAAAATACTCATTTAGCACCTCTCCTATCTCCTCGGACTCCACGCACAACTTCCCATACTGTCCTTGACTGGCCCTACTCTTACCCTAGTCATTCTTTTATTCCTGACATATCTATAGAAAGCTTTAGGGTTATCCTTGATCCTACCTGCCGAAGTCTTCTTATGTTCCCTCCTGGCTCTTCTTAGCTCTCTCCTTAGATCCTTCCTAACTAACTTGACACTCTCAAGCTCCCTAACTGAACCGTCACGTCTCATCATTACATAAGCCTCCTTCTTCCTCTTGACAAGTGATTCAACTGCTTTAGTAAACCATGGTTCCCTCGCTCGACCACTTCCTCCCTGCCTGACAGGTACATACTTATCAAGGACACGCGGTAGCTGTTCCTTGAACATGCTCCACATTTCCATTGTGCCAAGGTGGCCAAAATTAGAAAAGGTGCTACTACAGAGGGGAAGGCAGGCAGAGGGTTTGGGTCTTCTGAACCTGATGTATTATTATTGGTCGGCGAATGTGGAGAAGGTGCGGAGCTGGGTCAGAGGGGCTGACTCCCAATGGGTCAGAATGGAGGAGAGTTTGTGCAGGGGGTCAGGATTGAAAGCACTAGCAACAGCGCCGCTCCCGATGGCCCCAGGGAAATACTCAGGGAGTCCGGTAATAATAGCTTTGTTGAGAATTTGGAGGCAGTTTCGCCAACACTTCGGGTTGGGGGCAGGGTCAAGGGAAATGCCGATTCGGGGGGACCACAGATTTGAGTCAGGGAAGTGGGATGGAAATTTTCAGAGATAGGAGGAGAAAGGAGTTAGGACACTAAAAGATTTGTTTCTTGGGGGTTGGTTTGCAGGATTGAAGGAGCTGGGAGTGAAGTATGGGCTGGAGCAGGGGGAAATATTTAGATACATGCAGGTACGAGATTTTGCCACAATACGGAGCTTCCCAGTAGAGCCAGCTTCCACATTGCTGGAGGAGGTGCTGACGGCAGGGGGGCTGGAGAAGGGGGTAGTGTCGGCGGTTTATGGGGCTATTTTGGAAGAGGAGAAGGCTGCTGCAAGGGATCAAGGCAAAGTGGGAGGAAGAGTTGGGAGAGGGTATGCAAGAGGGGTTCTGGTGTGAGGTGCTCCGGAGGGTGAATGCCTCCACCTCGTGTGCAAAGTTGGTGCTGATACAGCTGAAGGTGGTATAGAGAGCACACCTTACTAGGGTGAGGATGAGCCGGATGGGTAGAAAATGTGTGTGAACGTTGGGGGAGGCCCCGCAAACCACGTTCATATGTTTTGGTCCTGTCCCAAGCTAGAGGATTACTGGAAGGAGGTTTTTAGGGTAATTTCTAAAGTGGTGCACGTGAAACTGGACCCGGGCCCCCGGGTGGCCATATTCAGGGTGTCGGACCAGCCAGGGTTGGAAACAGGCGCGGAGGCCGATGTTGTAGCCTTCGTCTCGTTGATCGACCGAAAGCGGATCCTGTTAGGGTGGGGACCAACCTCTCCACCCTGTGCCCTGGAGTGCGTGGGGGACCTGCTGGAATTCTTAACTCTTAAGAAGGTCAAATTTGAACTGAGGGGAAGGATGGAGGGGTTCTACAATTCATGGGCATTATTCATTATGCACTTTCAAGAATTGGATAACATCGAACATTAGGGGGGTTGGGGGCTGGGAGGGTTTGGGGGAGGGGCATTGTATGTGTTAATGGTGACTCTGGGTTCCTGATTCCTCTTTGTCATTTGTTTATGTTAACATGCTGGCTAATGTTTGGTGGGAGGATGGGATCGTTGTTATTGATATGGGGATTGACATTACATTCGTTACTGATTATTGTTTATTGTTGGGTGTAAATTGGGGAGAAAATCTGAAAAAGGTGGAGAATAAAAATATTTCAATAAATATTTCAATAAGTAATTCTATCAGTCTCTTTGCATTAAATACATCTTTCCCTTTCCCTTTGTCTGTTTCATCTTCATTCAGCTTGCTAAAGATCATATCAGATAACCTGACTTCACTTGTCTCACCCTGTGCTCACAACTCTTGCCTTATTTTACGAGCCTCACCACTATACAATGAGGAGAAGCCCCTGGACAGTCTGTTTGAAATTTCTCTGTGGCTGGGTTTTCTATTGGCTGTTGAACCACAGTGGGCATCACTACTATTGGTGATCCTGCAATTTCATTCCCTAAAATGAAGTAAATCCCTGCAATGGGTAATGTTTCCACCATTCCTTCAACCACTTCTCTTGGGCGGGATTCTCCGACCCCCTGCCCCACCAGGATGGAGAATTGCCGGTGTGTGGGGGGGCGTGGGGGGGGGGGGGGGGGGGGGGGGGGGGGGGGGGGCGTGAATCCCGCCCTGCAGCTCCTACGCCGGCTGCCTAATTTTCCAGCGCCGGTTTTCGGGTGGGGCGGGGATCACGCTGCGCCGGTCAGGGGGGGTTGGCAGCGGCCCCCCCGGCAATTCTCCGGGCCCCGATGGGCTGAGCGGCACCCATTTTCAGCCAGTCCCGCCAGCATGAAATGGACATAGTCCATCCCGGCGGGAACTGGCTTGGAGGGCGGCTAGTGGAGTCCTCGGGGGGGGGGAAGCGGGGGAATCCGGTCTCCGGGGAGGCTCCCACGGTGGCCTGGCCCGCGTTCAGGGCCCACCAATCTGCGGGCGGGCCTGTGCCACGGGGGCACTCTTTCCCTCCGCGCCGGCCTCTGTAAGACTCCACCATGCCGGCGTGGTGAAGAAACCCCCTGCACATGCGCAGGAAACATGCCGGCGGTTCTGCGCATGCGTCAGAACACACAGGCGGTTCTGTGCATGCGCCAACTCGCACCAGTCCACGACGGCCCTTCGCCACCAGTTGGCGCAGTGCCAACCCCTCCGGCCTAGCCCCCGGAAGTGTGGTGGATTCCGCAACCTCCGGGCGGCCTGACGCTGGAGTGGTTCGCGCTGGTCTTGGCGCTGACGTCGGGCCATCCCGCCAATTGCGGGAGAATCTCACCCCTTATCTTCAAGCTACTCTTTAACTATATTTTTACCAAAGGAATTTTTCTTGTTTCACCATGAATGTTGCAGACCAGAACCTCTTCCTTAAATATCCCTTCTGGACAGCAAATATATTTATCCAACAACATTAGGGGTTGACTCACGTCTGCATCGCTTAAAATGTTAATATCTTTCCACATTCTAGTCTGTCCACTAGTACTTGACCTTCACACAAACATAAAATTCTTAACCATATCAGCCACCTGCTGATCATTCTGACCCTGTACCATTTGTGCCAACATTTTCCTTCCTATTGTTTCCTCTTTTAGTCTGTGTGCATATCCTACCCGTTTGTCTTGTTCTCCAGCCTTCGATTTCATCTTTCCCATTTTAAGGTTTATAACGGCAACCGACTTCCTGTGTAATCCCCAGCATACTGATTTGGTGTGGCCCAGTTTATTAGAATGAAAGCATCTAACTTTACTTATTTCTCTTACCCCTCAGCAATATTTATTTAATTCTGAGGTGAAGTCTCCTTTGAAGTTTCCACCACTTATTTGATTGTCCGTTCTCACACCTTCCCATTTTCTATCTTTCTCAGAAGTAAAAGGGTGCCAAAAGAAAGGCTTTGACCTATGAACTCATAATCGTCTGCAAGCTCTGCTATGTGTTTTGCATTTTTAACTCTTTGTTCCCCCACATGGGTCCTTATCGTTGTGGGTAACGAACCTTTAAATTCTTCCAACAGAATTACTCCTCTCAGGTGTGATGCATGTAAGAGATTGTCTTTCTTTGCAGTCATGTTATTAAAACCTGGGTTAAGATGCACACAAACAGTATGACTGCTAGAGCTGTGGTTGAGGTGTTGTAAAAGTGAGCTAATCATTGAGTTGCAGGTGAAGTATTCTGTAAATCTAATGGAATATTCTTTATGTTTGACGGACCTTTGGAGCGTAGAAATCATTTTTGAGGGATATTGTGTTTGTTCCCGACTGAACAAATCAAGGGACACCTTGTAAGATGAAACAAAAAAAAATACCATATGCTTTGGGTACAGCTGATGTAGTTAATGAGAGGAGCCAGGTCTGTCTGAAAAGTCAGTAGGTCCTAGAACCCTAAACTGAACAGAAATGTTTCAGTTTGGCCCTGAAAGGTTCTCTCTTCAAAGATTCTGCACAAAAAAAGCAAGTAGAAACCTGGTTGTTAACTTTATTCATGAATGGTATTTGAAATAGATTGGTTTGCTTAATTGGAATATAGAGGCAGGTTTATGAAGCAAGTTAAGGTCGTCATCTTCCAGGATTCCATAGACTCTGGAACAGTTCCTGCAGATTGGAGTGTGGCGAATGGAACTCCACTAACTAAAATGGGAGGTAGAGAAAAAACAGGGAATTATAGACCCATAAGCCTGACTTTACGGAATCATAAAATTTACAGTGTAGAAGAAGGCCATTCTGCCCATCAAGTCTGCATCGGCCCTTGGAAAGAGCACCCTACCTAAGCCTCCGCCCATGCCCCACACCTCCACCCTATCCCTGTAACTCCACCTAACCTTTTTTGGACACTAAGGACAATTTAGCATGGGCAATCCACCTAACCTGCACATCTTTGGACTGTGGGAGGAAACCGGTGCACCCGGAGGAAACCCACACAGACATGACGAGAACGTGCTGACTCCGCACAGGCAGTGACCCAGCCGGGAATCGAACCTGGGACCCTGGAGCTGTGAAGCAACTGTGCTACCATGCTGCCCTTAAATCGGTAGTGGGGAAATTGTAGACTTAATTATCAAAGGTTTATTGGCAGAACACTTAGAAAATAGTGACAGAATCGGACAGAGTCAGCATGGATTTATGAAGTGGAACTCATGCTTGGCAAATCTACTGGAGTTCTTTGAGAATGTAACTAGTAGAGTTGATGAGGGGGAGCCAGTGGATGTGGTATATTTGAGCTTTCAGGAGGCTTTTGGCAAAGTCCCGTATAAGAAATTAGTGTGCAAAATTAAAGCACATGGGATTAGGTGTAGATGGATAGAAAACTGGTTGGCAGACAGGAATCAAAGAGTAGGAATTAAAGGGTCTTTTTCAAATTGGCGGGCAGTGACTAGTGAGGGACCGCTGGGATCAGTGCTAGGACCCCAGCTAGTCACAATATATATTAATGATTTAGATGAGGGAACAAAATGTAATATCTCCAAATCTGCAGGTGACACCAAGTTGGGTGGGAAGGTGAGCTGTGAGGAGGATGCAGAGATCTTTCAGTGTCATTTGGACATGTTGAGTGAGTGGGCAAATGAGAAGGCCATCCCCCCTTGTAACCCCCTCCATGATTCCGACAGGGTGTGGGCCCTGGGTTGGTCCACCTGGGTGTGAAGTTAGTCGTGGGGGGGCTGACACACGTGCCATGGGGAACCGCAGCTCAGTTGCCCCCAGTGCATCAGTTGCCCCCAGTGCATCAGTTGCCCCCAATGCATCAGTTGCCCCCAGTGCATCCCTTATGCACTGAGGCTGTACACGCTGGAGCTGCTCAGAGACACTGGGGCATAGCATCCCGGTGCAGGTCACTATTTCGCGAGATTCCAGTGTTGGCCAATGAAGAATCCTCCACAAGGAATTGAGATGTAGGCGGGATTCTCCATTGGCCAATTCCGAAATCATGAAACGTGATTGGGTGGAAAATCGTGGTGAGCGTCGATTTGATGCCAAATCGCGATCTCCATCTCCTCGACAGCGGCGTCAATGCGTACTGGAACGCACGTAAAGGAAACACCATTTGCATGTCATCAGTGGGTCTGACCCAGTATTCTCCGGGATCTCCGCGATTCTCCTCCTCTGTTGGATCGAGTTCCCGACGGTGCGGTTCACTTGGGCTTTTACAAATCGGGAAACCAGCGTTGTGGCTGCTGGGGGAGAGAGAGAGGAGGTAGGACACTGAGAGAAGCGGCTGTGGGCTGCCAGGCCAGACACTGGCCAGGCTGGCTGGGGAGGGGGGTGGCCCTGCCAGGATATGGGGAGGGGGATGTGATGGGGGTAATAAGCTAAGCCGCCAGAGTGACCCCCCCCCCCCCCCCCCCCCCCCCCCGGGACTGGGGTGGTGTCCAGGCACAGAATCGCCATTACTGCAGCCATCTTACTGTGCATCCACTGACCACCCACCCTGGCCCCTGGTTCTGCAGAGTGACACCGGCCGCATGGGCACCCACAATCCCCCCCCTCCGCCGCCCCCCCCACCTGCCCACCACCTGCCAGAGGCCCACAATAGCTCTTACAGGAGTCGGGGAGTGTATCGCTGGTGAGGGCAGTGCCAGCCGATGGTACAGGGAAGGGCGCCTTCCAGAGGCCCCCCCATGGTGCCAGCCACCATCGGGGACAGGGGTACGGGGATGGGGGACATGCGGGGGCAGAGCCCGTGGTACAAACTGGGGCTGCCATGTAGCCCGGTGGACCTGGTTGGGCTTGGGGGTTCGCACCATGGTAACATGTCGGCCTTTCACCCCCTGCAGACAATGGATATTGGTATTCAACCAACAATGGTGGCCTTCCTGCTAGTCACCGGAGCCCTGGGGGATGCCCTTCGAGCTGGAACTGCTCGAGGAGGCTGCAGCAGCATGAAGCAGCGAACATGCCGCAGAGGGACTGGTGGCAATCGCCCAGGATGGAGAACAGACCGAGGAAGAGGAAGTGCCAAGGAGTCGATGTATGAGGCCTCGTGTGTACAGCAGTGCCTGTTATTCGAGGACCTGCCAGACCGGGCCTGTCGTCGGACAATCAGGCTGAGCAGAGAGACAGTGCTGTATATCAGCCAGATGATGGCACACCTGGCACTGCGGGGGTAGGGGGGAGGACACCCGCTCCCGGTGGCCGTCAAGGTGACGGTTGCCTTGAACTTCTACATGATGGGCTCCATCTAGGCGACCTGTCCGGGGTCTCACAGACCTCGGTGCACAGGTGCATCCGCGCCATCACCGAGGTCCTAGATGCCCAGGCAGCTCAATACATCCGTTTCAATGTGGACCAAGCCCACCAGGCTGCCCGGGCGGCGGAGTTCGTTGCCATCGTCAGGATGCCCCGGGGGTGATCCACGGGATGCAGGCCGCCCTATGAGCATTAGCTCATGACAGCCCGGTCCTCACAAACTGAAAGGGGCTCCACACGATGACCATGCAGTTGGTGTGTGACCACAAAGTGCACAACATGAATGTCTGCACCCGACACCTGGGCAGTGTGCATGGCGACTTCACCCTGACACACTCAATGGTACATGACCTCTTTGAGTGCACCCCCGGATGGGTGGTTGGCTCCTGGGTGACAGGGTTTACCCATTGCAGTCATGATTGAAGACGCCTATCTGGAGGCCACAGACCAATGCAAATACCTGCTACAACGATGCCCATGCTGTGACCACCGGCGTGATTGAGCGGTGCTTCAGCATATTGAAGATGCGGTTCAGGTGTGTGGACCGCTCTGGAGGGGCCCTCCAGATTAGCACTGGGAGGATCTCTCTCATCATAGTGGCCTGTTGCATCCTCCACAACATTGTGCAGGAGTGGAAGACGACATGCTGGAGGAGGGGGATGAACACCAGGGAGGGGGTGGTCAGCTGGGGGAGGGGATTGGGGTGTAGGGGTGGGACAGGATGTTCGTGCTGCTGGCCAGGCCCCCTAGCCGGAGAACCTGGAGGTTATTCGGGCACCTTGTGAGCTGCGGGCCTGGCGCACACGTTGTGTGGCCTCCCTTGCCTGCCCAGGCCCCATGTCCTGCTCATCCTTGCCCTAACCTGCATCCTCTTCATCAGATGTGGCCTCAAGGCGGTGCACTCAAGGAGGTCAGAAACCACTGACTGTCAATCCCAACCCCGGCGAATCCAATATAATTTTTCATTGGAATTGCTCGTGTTCCATGTGGTGCCGGTGCTAGCCCATTAACTGTTCCAGAATTGTTCTGGGACCGGCACCAATTCTGCTCTCTTACAGTGCACCGACTCTGTCCTGGCATCAACATTGTCTCTGAAATGAAGAATCCTGCCCATGGTCTTTAGAAGTTAGAATTTGTATAGCCCCACTGATCTCTGGTAATTTCTGATGTAGCCATTCGCACTTCAATGTCTCTAAACACCTTCTAATCTTGTCACTGGGCAATTCGCATCTCATTATTCCTCTAGAAACCTGCTAGTCTTGTTACTTGCCTGTTATTTTGTTTTCAATTCAAGTTCACTGTCAACCTCATTAATTTCCCAAATTCCTGATATTATACCAATAATAAACTGAGCCAGTGATATTTTGGGTTTTGCTTTGACTCCATTGATCTGGGTAAGTTGAAAAGCACTGCCTTTGTCTATCCCTCTCCCGTGATTAACCATGTGATCAATCCTGAATGAGGGAAATTGATCAGCCTGGGAATGGTTGGATGAATTCCAGGGTAAAACATAAATCTTACAAGAGTTTGAGGGTTATTTTTCACTCAATCCTTCACCCTGGTCTCCCCTCCCTTTCTGTGCAAATTTATTTTACTCTCCCTTTGTCCCTCCTTTTTTCCCCTCAAAATTCGTCCCTTTCTCCCGTTGCCCTCTCTCGTCTCTCATGTCATCCCCATTTCACTCACTTTTGCGTTTGGAAGGTGTAACAGAATTCCAGTGTGCAGTGTTATCTTTGATGTCTGATTAGATATTACACGCTGTGCTATCAATTGATAAACTTTGCCTCTGGAACAATCTGCTTCGCTTCACCCCATTGATTGTCAAGCACATCCTTTTGATGGCTGCCCTGTGATGTATTTTCCAATAAACTCTTATTACCTTTACCTTGGCTTCTGATCTTCAAAGTCATCACTCAACTAATCATTTACCTTCAATTAGTATCGGCTGAACCTTTCAGTCCAAGATTTGGATTCTACAGCCTGAGTTCTTTTATCGAGACAACGGCACAGTCTGGGCTCACAGTCAAATCACAAATTGATCTCGTAGTGAGAAGGATAGTTTTCCCACTGCGGGATGAAGAGATTCAACTGCGCAAACCAGGATGAAGCGTAGGGGTTGAAGTGGCACTGGTGGTCCTTGCGTTATATTTCCTCCCCCCTTGCTCATCCAAAAGTGGGCAGTGGGGGTCGGGGGTCGGGGGGGGGGGGGGGGGGGGGGGGAGAGATTAACCAATGCATCAATCCATTACCAGCTTCCAGCACATCTGGGATTGTCTACCTCAGCCTTGGATGGCATCCAACCAGATGGCCTAATTTAATGGGGGAGGGGTTATTCAATGGAACTGGTCAGAGCAGGAAACATGCTAATTCGGCTGGATCGAAAATTTCAATTTCCCAAAGGTGGCCGAGATGATGCGATAAAACCTGGGCCATGTTTGCCCGTGGCTGGTTCGTGCTTCCAATGCCTTTGCACGTGTTGAATACGGCATTTATGTAGCACCTTCAAGGTCATTCACAGGAGCATCACCAGACAGAAATTGACACTGAGTCAATGGCAGGTAAGCAGACACTGGGTCATAGAGGCCACTTCAAGGAGTATCCTAAAAGGAGAGTGGGAGAGATGGAGAGGATTAAGGAGGGAATTCCAGAGTTTAGAGCTGAGGCACAGTTGTCAGTGATGGTATGGTTGGAATGCCAGATTGGAGGAGTGCAGGTATTTTGGAGGATTGTATAGAGGATTACCTATTGAAACACAGCACTGTACTGGGCAATACAGTGTCTGCCTGATGTGAAAACCATACTCTCCCACTGTAGGGAAACACCCCACTTCCACCTAGACAGCAAACCCTGGGCACAGATTGGCATGGGTTAAAGGGCAGCAACGTGACCCCATTCCAGAGGCTGTGTCAGGGCACTACGGGGATTTGACTGGAATATTGTCAGCCATGGCTCAGGGGTAGCACTTTCTCCTCTTAGTCAGCAAGTTGTGGGGTCAGTTCCCAGTCTAGAGACTTTAGCACAATATCCAGGCTTACACTCAGTATTCAGGGAGTGTGCTCTTGTGATGTTAAATTAAGGTCCTGTTTGCCCTCTCAGGTGCATGTCCTTGGCACTATTTGAGAGCATGTAGCCTCTCCCCCAGACCAACATTTATGCTCAACCAAGATCATCAGAACAGGTAACTGTCTCGGGCCTTCCCGAATAGGCAGGGCCGGCTCAAGGCACCGGCAACTCGGGTAGTCGCCCGGGGCGCCATGTGCTAGGGGGCGCCAGACTCGGGTCCCGTGCATGCGCAGTTGGGCCGGTGCCAACCAGCGCATGCGCTGTGGCCGCCCTCCCCCGCTGTGGCCGCCCTCCCCCGCTGTGGCCGCCCTCCCCCGCTGTGGCCGCCCTCCCCCGCTGTGGCCGCCCTCCCCCGCTGTGGCCGCCCTCCCCCAGGGGAATGGGACAGTTCAGCGCCGACGTTTCAGCGCTGCCGTTTCAGCGCCTGGACGTTTCAGCGTCAAAAATTTCAGCGCCAAAAATTTCAGCTGGCCAGCGCTCATTCATTCACAGGTCACTTTACAAGCGCAACAAGATTAACAGGGGAGCCAAAAAGCTGCAGTGCAAAGGTGGTGACACAGGTATACTTAGTTATAACACTTAGTTATTTGGCCTTTTTTTGGAGTTTTATTACTGTGTGCTAAGTGGTGTGCAGAACCCAGATACAGAAGCCTCACCCCCAAGGTCTGCTTAAATGTCATGTCTGATGCTTTTAAAATTTGCTTCTCTTTAAACATGGGGATAAAAATCCCATGCTCTTTAAACATAGGGGAGAAAAAGCTGAAACTGTCAGTGAGAGTTTTGAAAAACCCTCCGTTGAACTACATGTCATCTGGTGTAGGTTAGAAAACAATTTACCATCTGCTCATGCGGTTTCAATAATCAATAATCAATTATCACTCCCCCCGAGGACTATTATTATGACTGCATCCCGCTCCTTTCATTCTTTTCGTCTCTCTTGAGGGTGTTATTTCTAATCATGGTGCACTCTGTTGGTCGGGTTAGTTTCCCGGGGTCCCCCTGGCTGGGGCTGGAGTGATTATCCTTTTCCTCTTAATATGAATCGGGACAGTACATTTTCCCTGCTGGGACGGGAGAGGTTTGGATTTGGATGGGGTGCAGGTCCAATGATATGGCCAGTATCCTGTTGTCCCTGGGTACTTGGGATGTTCCTTCTGGAGGATGCTTATGAGGGGCAGTTCCCCAAGGTCTTGTTTTTCCTGCTGTATGATTTTTTTTTTCTGGTGCTGAAATGTCCTGTTGCTGAAATGTCCTGTTGCTGAAATGTCCTGTTGCTGAAGCGGCGGCGCTGAAACGTACCGCACCCCTCCCCCAGGGCGGCACCCATCCCCCAGGGCGGCACCCCCCCGGTCCGCTCCCCCCCTCCCCCCGCGGGTCCGCTCCCCCCCGCGGGTCCGCCCCCCCCGCCCTCCCCTCGGGTCCGCCCCCCTCCGCCCTCCCCTCGCACCCCCCCCCCGCGGGTCCGCCCCCCCCCCCCCGCGGGTCCGCCCGGCCCCCCCTCCCAGGCCCGGCCCCCCCTCCCAGGCCCCCCCTCCCAGGCCCCGCCCCCCCCCCCCAAGGGCGCCGAAGTTCAGCTTGCCCGGGGCGCCAGCAACCCTAGGGCCGGCGCTGCGAATAGGCGCTGGAATGTGGCGACTAGGGGCTTTTCACAGTAACCTCATTGAAGCCTACTAAGCGATTATTATTATTAACCTGTGTGTGAAAAGGTTTCAGTCTGAACAGCCATGGGACGAAATTCTCCCAAGGGGAGACAAACAGCCGACGCCGGAGTGAAACCCGGAGTGTTTCACTCCGGCGTCGGTGGCCGCTCCTCACCCCCTATTCTCCATCCCCCCCCCCCCCCCCCCCACACAGGGCCAGGAGCAGCGGCGTGTGAATTTCGAGCGCCGGGCCTTGACGTTTGCGTCAAAGCGGCGCGGCCGGAATGACGCGGCCGACGGCGCCCAAGTGATGTCACCCACCCATGCGCAGGTTGGCCAGCGCCAACCCGCGCATGCGCGGTTGCCGTCTTCCCCTCCGCTGCCCCGCGAGACACGGCGGCTTGATCTTGCGGCGTGGTGGAGGGAAAAGAGTGCGTCTTTTAGAGACACTGGCCTAACGATCGGTGGGCACCGATCGCGGGCCAGACACCTCTTGAGCAGGTCCCTGGCGCTCGATTCTCCCTCCGCCCCCCACAGGCCCCACATGCAGCGGTCGCGCGATGTTCATGCTGGCAGCGACCAGGTGTGGTTGGCGCCGGTGTGAACCGGTCCGGTTCGGCAGGCCGCTCGGCCCATCCGGGCCGGAGAATCGCCGGTCGCCGTTAGAAACGGTGAGCGGCCATTCTCCGAGTGGCCTGTCGCAAAACGCGACATGCCATTTTGGGGGGGCTGGGAGAATCGCGTGGGGGTGCCACGGCGGCATGGCGTGATTCGCCCGGCACTCCCGTGATTCTCCCACCCGGCGTGGGGGTCGGAGAATCGCGCCCTTAATCTTGTGCTCCCTTGTTTGGGATTTCCTGTCAGAGACAGTGGCAGACATGACCTTCTCAAAGGGGCACCGTTTACATGGTGAGAACTCATCGCTACTGAAGGTTGAGGCAACTGGGAAAATGAGCCAAGGGATCCCAGGTGCCATCATTATCATCCTGACAACAGTTGGTGTTGACACAAATAATGCTACATATGTTTACAAACAACAAATACCACAAGAAAATTATTTTAATGAAGTTGATGCCTTTTAATTATCTTGAACAGTTAATAATCGCAGATATGGAGGGAAAAGAGATGTAACAACTCCCTGATTCTCGTAATAGGAGCTGTTCCCGTTTATAGGATTATAAAATTCCATTAAAAAGCAGGGGGGGCGGGGGAGATTTGTAGATAATGACGCGGGCCCAATGCTAGTGAAGCCTCAGTGAGTGCATCAACATCCCCTCATTCTCGCAGATACAAGCTTATCCTCAGAAAGATTGTAATTCTGTCTCCTGTGCAGCTGAAAAAGAGAAATGGAAAGAGTGCATTGGTGACCAGCAGCTGTTGAATTCATATGAATAGAATGTTCTTTTCTCATGCTGTTCTCTATGAAGAAAACATTTTTCTGGAGCAGCGTTTGTCACAGATTGAATTTTAATTCAATTCACAGGCAGCCTGTGCCCACTCCAACTCCATTCTGTTTAAATGAATGTTTCGAATTCTCAGAACACCCTCTATTCCCCCCGCCCCGCCGGCTCAACCTCTCTGTCTCTTGTACCTGCGTAAAGCATTCTCCTCACATTCCACGGATTGTTTCTAAGGTGAAGTTATCTCATACCCAGGATAAGATAATGCTGCAGGAAGAAAAAAGCTATTCCTGCTGAATTGACAATCTGAAGCTCACGACCTCAGCTGTAGTAGTGAGGCCTGGCCTTTAGTACTTCAATCCTGGGCCTGGGTCTACTCTCAGAATATTGGGCAAAATCAATAAGTTGTCTCTATTCAAAGAGCCAAAACGTTTTGAGCTAAGTGGCATTTTTATGTGCTATAAAATTCTTCAGTATGATTTACAAAGAAAAAACTGGGAAGGTTCGGCACCTTAGTGGGTGAGATTGGTTCTCAGTGGTGTAGTGAAATGAGTCATACCGAATCAGGAACCCTCTCTCACTCTGTCTGATTGTCTTTTCCATTAAAATGAACAGAAGGCTTCCGGAACATTCCAGCCTGTTTTGCCCACAGAAACACTCCCTATCGGTTAAGTGGAAATGTTTCTAGGTCAGACTGTCCCCGGTAAACTGACTGCTTCAGCATGCGTTCACATTAAAAGATGCTTTCTAATCAGATTAACACACATTTTGTCTTGCATTCCAGAAATAATCAATAATAAAGTTGTTGGCACCATGGAGTGTGGATTGGGGTGGGGGTGGTGGAGGGGAACAGATTGGGTGGAATTTGCAGATTGCGGGGTTGGTGGATTGGAGGTTTTAATTTGCCACACATGGTGAGTTAATATTACCTATCCCGCTGTCCAGCCTCTTCCCGAATATAAACACTGTACTTGACATTAATGCTCCAAGGATCAGAATGCCTAAAAGAATGGTCCAGAGATTAGCCTGTAATAGAAGAAATAAATCAGAGATTGAATCGCTATTCAGATCAAACAGGAAATAACTTTCCATTAGTGAAATAACTTTAAACCTGAAACAAAGTTAATGGAAGTTTTGGGATCAAAGAGGACCCTTCAAATTCCAAACTGGAGTGACTAAATGAGAAGAAGCTAAAGGCTAGTCATCAATGAAGTGCTGTTGGTCCGAGCAGCTCTGATCAGGACAGACAACTGCAGAGGATCGTCAGCCATGTCACTGTTTCCATTCTGTCTCTCACTCATTTCAGCTCCTAAGAAGTAATCTCACATAAATTTTTGCAGCTTCTAGATTGCCCAGACAATGCCCCCATTCAGAAATCCTCTTCCATATCTGGCAATGTAGCCAAGCACATGGAGCATGATCATTTGATACAGCACATTGCTCAGAAAACAAGATGGACAGATGTTTTGGCATTGAGAGCAGTTCTGGGATTGAGATTAGTTTCGGGATTGAGATCAATTTTGGGATTAAGGACAGTTTTGGGATTGAGAGCAGTTCTGGGATTGAGATTAGTTTCGGGATTGAGATCAATTTTGGGATTGAGAGCAATTTTGGGATTGAGAGCAGTTTTGGGATTGAGTGCAGTTTTGGGATTGAGAGCAATTTTGGGATTGAGAGCAGTTTTGGGATTGAGAAATTTGGGGACATTTCATTTTCAAAAGGACATTTAAACCATGGGGAGCAGACAGAGTATATTCATTATGGTGATTCAGAGGTACAAGAGATTTGAGATACTAGGACAGATATGGTCCTGAGACAGTGTTTTTAAAATTAGGATGTATTACTCGGGTAAAGTAGTTGGAAAGTCAGTCGTGAGGGGTTTAAAATTGTCATCGGAGTGAGGGGAGAGATTAGGAGACATTTCTTTACACAGTGGAATTTGGGAAAATTGGGATTGTTGAGGCAGAGACCAATGTGTCTTTTAAGATTTGATGCAATCAGTACTCAAAGCAGAGCAGGAATTAGTTCTGGATTGCTTCAGGACAGCTGGCAAAATTGTCTGAACGACTTCCTTCTGCACTGAAAACATCTCTGGGTTTAAATGTCCATTAATGAGCTCAGCTCATGTTAGCCTTACCTCAGTTAGTAGCACTCTCACCTCTGTGTTGCCAAATTCCAAGGTCAAGTCACACTCCAGGGCTTGAGTGCAAAAATCAAGACTGACACTCCACCACAGCACTGTCAAAGTGCTGCATTTTAGGGAGGTACACTGTCTTTTGGATGAGATGTTAAACTAAGGCCCTCTCTGTCTGCTCAGGGGGATATCAAAGAATTCATGATTAGCCCTGCTGCCTCACAGCACCAGGGGCCCGGCTTCAATTCCGACCTTGTCTGTGTGGAGTCTGCCCGTTCTCCCCGTGTCTGCGTGGGTTTCCTCCAGATGCTCCGGTTTCCTCCCACAGTCCAAAGATGTGCAGGTTAGGTGGATTGGCCACGATCAATTGGCCCTTAGTGTCCAGGGATGAGCCGGTTGGAGGCGGGGTTGTGGTGATAGAGTAGGGAAGTGGGTCTAGGTAGGGTGCTCTCTCAGAGGCTCAGCGCAGACTCAAAAGCCGAATGGCCACATTCTGCACTCTGGGGATTCTACGATTCTATGATTTTGAAGAAAAGCAGGGGAGATATCCTCACTGTCCTGGCCAATATTTACCCCTCAATCAACATCACAGAAACAGATGATGTCATCTTTACCACATTGCTATTGTGGGTGCTTTCTCTGCACAAATTACTGCTATTATTCCTACATTACAACAGTAACTACACTTCAAAAAGTATTTCACTGCCTGTAAACTGATTTGAAACAGCAGAGAAAAGCTACAGAAATGCAAGTTTCTCCTGTTTCTTTCCAGTGCAAACTAACAAAGTAATGTATTTCTTTTACATTTGGTGAATGCTTTAATGATGATGGAGACACAAATATTTTGTATTTTTAGCAGAGATAATGGGTTATGAAAAGGGGGCCATGCTGTGGTATTTTAACTGTATTGATGTATTTCCTGTCCCATTCTCTGGTCTCCCTAGTTATCCACTGAGTCGTCTATCCAAAATGCTGATCCAAGCAAACCAAAGAGTTGTGTTTCCCTGTGAGGGGCGGCACGCTGACTGGGGTGTTTCCCTGTGAGGGGGGCACGCTGACTGGGGTGTTTCCCTGTTTGATGGGGGCACGCTGACTGGGGTGTTTCCCTGTGAGGGGCGGCACGCTGACTGGGGTGTTTCCCTGTTTGAGGGGGGCACGCTGACTGGGGTGTGTCCCTGTTTGAGGGGGGCACGCTGACTGGGGTGTTTCCGTGTGAGGGGGGGCACGCTGACTGGGGTGTTTCCCTGTGAGGGGGGCACGCTGACTGGGGTGTTTCCCTGTGAGGGGGGCACGCTGACTGGGGTGTTTCCCTGTTTGAGGGGGGCACGCTGACTGGGGTGTGTCCCTGTTTGAGGGGGGCACGCTGACTGGGGTGTTTCCCTGTTTGAGGGGGGCACGCTGACTGGGGTGTGTCCCTGTTTGAGGGGGGCACGCTGACTGGGGTGTTTCCCTGTGAGGGGGGCACGCTGACTGGGGTGTTTCCCTGTGAGGGGGGCACGCTGACTGGGGTGTTTCCCTGTTTGAGGGGGGCACGCTGACTGGGGTGTGTCCCTGTGAGGGGGGCACGCTGACTGGGGTGTTTCCCTGTGAGGGGGGCACGCTGACTGGGGTGTGTCCCTGTGAGGGGGGCACGCTGACTGGGGTGTTTCCCTGTGAGGGGGGGGCACGCTGATTGGGGTGCTTCCCTGTGAGGGGGGCACGCTGACTGGGGTGTTTCCGTGTGAGGGGGGCACGCTGACTGGGGTGTTTCCCTGTGAGGGGGGCACGCTGACTGGGGTGTTTCCGTGTGAGGGGGGCACGCTGACTGGGGTGTTTCCCTGTGAGGGGGGCACGCTGACTGGGGTGTTTCCGTGTGAGGGGGGCACGCTGACTGGGGTGTTTCCCTGTGAGGGGGGGCACGCTGACTGGGGTGTTTCCCTGTTTGAGGGGGGCACGCTGACTGGGGTGTGTCCCTGTGAGGGGGCACGCTGACTGGGGTGTTTCCCTGTGAGGGGGGCACGCTGACTGGGGTGTTTCCCTGTTTGATGGGGGCACGCTGACTGGTGTGTTTCCCTGTGAGGGGGGCACGCTGACTGGGGTGTGTCCCTGTTTGAGGGGGGCACGCTGACTGGGGTGTTTCCCTGTGAGGGGTGCACGCTGACTGGGGTGTTTCCCTGTGAGTGGGGCACGCTGACTGGGGTGTTTCCCTGTGAGGGGGGCACGCTGACTGGGGTGTGTCCCTGTTTGAGGGGGGCACGCTGACTGGGGTGTGTCCCTGTTTGAGGGGGGCACGCTGACTGGGGTGTTTCCCTGTGAGGGGGGCACGCTGACTGGGGTGTTTCCCTGTTTGATGGGGGGCACGCTGACTGGGGTGTTTCCCTGTGAGGGGGGCACGCTGACTGGGGTGTTTCCCTGTGAGGGAGGCACGCTGACTGGGGTGTGTCCCTGTTTGAGGGGGGCACGCTGACTGGGGTGTTTCTGTGTGAGGGGGGCACGCTGACTGGGGTGTTTCCGTGTGAAGGGGGCACGCTGACTGGGGTGTTTCCATGTGAGGGGGGGCATGCTGACTGGGGTATGTCCCTGTGAGGGGGGCACGCTGACTGGGGTATGTCCCTGTGAGGGGGGCACGCTGACTGGGGTGTTTCCCTGTGAGGGGGGCACGCTGACTGGGGTGTGTCCCTGTTTGAGGGGGGCATGCTGACTGGGGAGTTTCTCTGTTTGAAGGGAGCACGCTGACTGGGGTGTTTCCGTGTGAGGGGGGGCACGCTGACTGGGGTGTTTCCCTGTGAGGGGGGCACGCTGACTGGGGTGTTTCTGTGTGAGGGGGGCACGCTGACTGGGGTGTTTCCGTGTGAGGGGGGCACGCTGACTGGGGTGTTTCCGTGTGAGGGGGGCTCGCTGACTGGGGTGTTTCCGTGTGAGGGGGGCACGCTGACTGGGGTGTTTCCGTGTGAGGGGGGGCACGCTGACTGGGGTATGTCCCTGTGAGGGGGGCACGCTGACTGGGGTGTTTCCCTGTTTGAGGGGGGCACGCTGACTGGGGTGTTTCCCTGTTTGAGGGGGGCACGCTGACTGGGGTGTTTCCCTGTGAGGGGGGCACGCTGACTGGGGTGTGTCCCTGTTTGAGGGGGGCACGCTGACTGGGGAGTTTCCCTGTGAGGGGGGCACGCTGACTGGGGTGTTTCCCTGTGAGGGGGGCACGCTGACTGGGGTGTGTCCCTGTTTGAGGGGGGCACGCTGAGTGGGGTGTTTCCCTGTTTGAGGGGGGCACGCTGACTGGGGTATGTCCCTGTGAGGGGGGCACGCTGACTGGGGTGTGTCCCTGTTTGATGGGGGCACGCTGACTGGGGTGTGTCCCTGTGAGGGGGGCACGCTGACTGGGGTGTTTCCCTGTGAGGGGGGCACGCTGACTGGGGTGTTTCCCTGTTTGAGGGGGGCACGCTGACTGGGGTGTTTCCCTGTTTGAGGGGGGCACGCTGACTGGGGTGTTTCCCTGTGAGGGGGGCACGCTGACTGGTGTGTGTCCCTGTTTGAGGGGGGCACGCTGACTGGGGTGTGTCCCTGTTTGAGGGGGGCACGCTGACTGGGGTGTTTCCCTGTTTGAGGGGGGCACGCTGACTGGGGTATGTCCCTGTGGGGGGGGGGCACGCTGACTGGGGTGTGCCCCTGTTTGAGGGGGGCACGCTGACTGGGGTGTTTCCCTGTTTGATGGGGGCACGCTTACTGGGGTGTTTCCCTGTGAGGGGGGCACGCTGACTGGGGTGTTTCCCTGTGAGGGGGGCACGCTGACTGGGGTGTGTCCCTGTTTGAGGCGGGCACGCTGACTGGGGTGTTTCCCTGTTTGAGGGGGGCACGCTGACTGGGGTGTGTCCCTGTTTGAGGGGGGCACGCTGACTGGGGTGTTTCCCTGTTTGAGGGGGGCACGCTGACTGGGGTGTTTCCGTGTGAGGGGGGCACGCTGACTGGGGTGTTTCCCTGTGAGGGGGGCACGCCGACTGGGGTGTTTCCGTGTGAGGGGGGCACGCTGACTGGGGTGTTTCCCTGTGAGGGGGGCACGCTGACTGGGGTGTTTCCGTGTGAGGGGGGCACGCTGACTGGGGTGTTTCCCTGTGAGGGGGGGCACGCTGACTGGGGTGTTTCCCTGTTTGAGGGGGGCACGCTGACTGGGGTGTGTCCCTGTGAGGGGGCACGCTGACTGGGGTGTTTCTCTGTGAGGGGGGCACGCTGACTGGGGTGTTTCCCTGTGAGGGGGGCACGCTGACTGGGGTGTTTCCCTGTGAGGGGGGCACGCTGACTGGGGTGTTTCCCTGTGAGGGGGCACGCTGACTGGGGTGTGTCCCTGTTTGAGGGGGGCACGCTGACTGGGGTGTTTCCCTGTTTGATGGGGGGCACGCTGACTGGGGTGTTTCCCTGTGAGGGGGGCACGCTGACTGGGGTGTTTCCCTGTGAGGGAGGCACGCTGACTGGGGTGTGTCCCTGTTTGAGGGGGGCACGCTGACTGGGATGTTTCCGTGTGAGGGGGGGCACGCTGACTGGGGTGTTTCTGTCTGAGGGGGGCACGCTGACTGGGGTGTTTCCGTGTGAGGGGGGCACGCTGACTGGGGTGTTTCCATGTGAGGGGGGGCATGCTGACTGGGGTATGTCCCTGTGAGGGGGGCACGCTGACTGGGGTATGTCCCTGTGAGGGGGGCACGCTGACTGGGGTGTGTCCCTGTTTGAGGGGGGCATGCTGACTGGGGAGTTTCTCTGTTTGAAGGGAGCACGCTGACTGGGGTGTTTCCGTGTGAGGGGGGGCACGCTGACTGGGGTGTTTCCCTGTGAGGGGGGCTCGCTGACTGGGGTGTGTCCCTGTTTGAGGGGGGCACGCTGACGGGGGTGTTTCTGTGTGAGGGGGGGCACGCTGACTGGGGTATGTCCCTGTGAGGGGGGCACGCTGACTGGGGTATGTCCCTGTGAGGGGGGCACGCTGACTGGGGTGTTTCCCTGTTTGAGGGGGGCACGCTGACTGGGGTGTTTCCCTGTTTGGGGGGGGCACGCTGACTGGGGTGTTTCCCTGTGAGGGGGGCACGCTGACTGGGGTGTTTCCCTGTGAGGGGGGCACGCTGACTGGGGTGTTTCCCTGTGAGGGGGGCACGCTGACTGGGGTGTTTCCCTGTGAGGGGGGCACGCTGACTGGGGTGTGTCCCTGTGAGGGGGGCACGCTGACTGGGGTGTTTCCCTGTGAGGGGGGGGCACGCTGATTGGGGTGCTTCCCTGTGAGGGGGGCACGCTGACTGGGGTGTTTCCGTGTGAGGGGGGCACGCTGACTGGGGTGTTTCCCTGTGAGGGGGGCACGCTGACTGGGGTGTTTCCGTGTGAGGGGGGCACGCTGACCGGGGTGTTTCCCTGTGAGGGGGGCACGCTGACTGGGGTGTTTCCCTGTGAGGGGGGCACGCTGACTGGGGTGTTTCCCTGTGAGGGGGGCACGCTGACTGGGGTGTTTCCCTGTTTGAGGGGGGCACGCTGACTGGGGTGTGTCCCTGTTTGAGGGGGGCACGCTGACTGGGGTGTTTCCGTGTGAGGGGGGGCACGCTGACTGGGGTGTTTCCCTGTGAGGGGGGCACGCTGACTGGGGTGTTTCCCTGTGAGGGGGGCACGCTGACTGGGGTGTTTCCCTGTTTGAGGGGGGCACGCTGTCTGGGGTGTGTCCCTGTGTGAGGGGGGGACGCTGACTGGGGTGTTTCCCTGTTTGAGGGGGGCACGCTGACTGGGGTGTTTCCCTGTTTGAGGGGGGCACGCTGACTGGGGTGTTTCCCTGTGAGGGGGGCACGCTGACTGGGGTGTTTCCCTGTGAGGGGGGCACGCTGACTGGGGTGTTTCCCTGTTTGAGGGGGGCACGCTGACTGGGGTGTGTCCCTGTGAGGGGGGCACGCTGACTGGGGTGTTTCCCTGTGAGGGGGGCACGCTGACTGGGGTGTGTCCCTGTGAGGGGGGCACGCTGACTGGGGTGTTTCCCTGTGAGGGGGGGGCACGCTGATTGGGGTGCTTCCCTGTGAGGGGGGCACGCTGACTGGGGTGTTTCCGTGTGAGGGGGGCACGCTGACTGGGGTGTTTCCCTGTGAGGGGGGCACGCTGACTGGGGTGTTTCCGTGTGAGGGGGGCACGCTGACTGGGGTGTTTCCCTGTGAGGGGGGCACGCTGACTGGGGTGTTTCCGTGTGAGGGGGGCACGCTGACTGGGGGGTTTCCCTGTGAGGGGGGGCACGCTGACTGGGGTGTTTCCCTGTTTGAGGGGGGCACGCTGACTGGGGTGTGTCCCTGTGAGGGGGCACGCTGACTGGGGTGTTTCCCTGTGAGGGGGGCACGCTGACTGGGGTGTTTCCCTGTTTGATGGGGGCACGCTGACTGGGGTGTTTCCCTGTGAGGGGGGCACGCTGACTGGGGTGTGTCCCTGTTTGAGGGGGGCACGCTGACTGGGGTGTTTCCCTGTGAGGGGTGCACGCTGACTGGGGTGTTTCCCTGTGAGGGGGGCACGCTGACTGGGGTGTTTCCCTGTGAGGGGGGCACGCTGACTGGGGTGTGTCCCTGTTTGAGGGGGGCACGCTGACTGGGGTGTGTCCCTGTTTGAGGGGGGCACGCTGACTGGGGTGTTTCCCTGTGAGGGGGGCACGCTGACTGGGGTGTGTCCCTGTTTGAGGGGGGCACGCTGACTGGGGTGTTTCTGTGTGAGGGGGGCACGCTGACTGGGGTGTTTCCGTGTGAAGGGGGCACGCTGACTGGGGTGTTTCCATGTGAGGGGGGGCATGCTGACTGGGGTATGTCCCTGTGAGGGGGGCACGCTGACTGGGGTATGTCCCTGTGAGGGGGGCACGCTGACTGGGGTGTTTCCCTGTGAGGGGGGCACGCTGACTGGGGTGTGTCCCTGTTTGAGGGGGGCATGCTGACTGGGGAGTTTCTCTGTTTGAAGGGAGCACGCTGACTGGGGTGTTTCCGTGTGAGGGGGGGCACGCTGACTGGGGTGTTTCTGTGTGAGGGGGGCACGCTGACTGGGGTGTTTCCGTGTGGGGGGGGCACGCTGACTGGGGTGTTTCCGTGTGAGGGGGGCACGCTGACTGGGGTGTTTCCGTGTGAGGGGGGCACGCTGACTGGGGTGTTTCCGTGTGAGGGGGGGCACGCTGACTGGGGGATGTCCCTGTGAGGGGGGCACGCTGAATGGGGGGTTTCCCTGTTTGAGGGGGGCACGCTGACTGGGTGTTTCCCTGTTTGAGGGGGGCACGCTGACTGGGGTGTTTCCCTGTGAGGGGGGCACGCTGACTGGGGTGTGTCCCTGTTTGAGGGGGGCACGCTGACTGGGGAGTTTCCCTGTGAGGGGGGCACGCTGACTGGGGTGTTTCCCTGTGAGGGGGGCACGCTGACTGGGGTGTGTCCCTGTTTGAGGGGGGCACGCTGACTGGGGTGTTTCCCTGTTTGAGGGGGGCACGCTGACTGGGGTATGTCCCTGTGAGGGGGGCACGCTGACTGGGGTGTGTCCCTGTTTGATGGGGGCACGCTGACTGGGGTGTTTCCCTGTGAGGGGGGCACGCTGACTGGGGTGTTTCCCTGTTTGAGGGGGGCACGCTGACTGGGGTGTTTCCCTGTGAGGGGGGCACGCTGACTGGGGTGTGTCCCTGTTTGAGGGGGGCACGCTGACTGGGGTGTGTCCCTGTTTGAGGGGGGCACGCTGACTGGGGTGTTTCCCTGTTTGAGGGGGGCACGCTGACTGGGGTATGTCCCTGTGGGGGGGGGGCACGCTGACTGGGGTGTGCCCCTGTTTGAGGGGGGCACGCTGACTGGGGTGTTTCCCTGTTTGATGGGGGCACGCTTACTGGGGTGTTTCCCTGTGAGGGGGGCACGCTGACTGGGGTGTGTCCCTGTTTGAGGGGGGCACGCTGACTGGGGTATGTCCCTGTGAGGGGGGCACGCTGACTGGGGTGTTTCCCTGTGAGGGGGGCACGCTGACTGGGGTGTGTCCCTGTTTGAGGCGGGCACGCTGACTGGGGTGTTTCCCTGTTTGAGGGGGGCACGCTGACTGGGGTGTGTCCCTGTTTGAGGGGGGCACGCTGACTGGGGTGTTTCCCTGTTTGAGGGGGGCACGCTGACGGGGGTGTTTCCGTGTGAGGGGGGCACGCTGACTGGGGTGTTTCCCTGTGAGGGGGGCACGCCGACTGGGGTGTTTCCGTGTGAGGGGGGCACGCTGACTGGGGTGTTTCCCTGTGAGGGGGGCACGCTGACTGGGGTGTTTCCGTGTGAGGGGGGCACGCTGACTGGGGTGTTTCCCTGTGAGGGGGGGCACGCTGACTGGGGTGTTTCCCTGTTTGAGGGGGGCACGCTGACTGGGGTGTGTCCCTGTGAGGGGGCACGCTGACTGGGGTGTTTCCCTGTGAGGGGGGCACGCTGACTGGGGTGTTTCCCTGTGAGGGGGGCACGCTGACTGGGGTGTTTCCCTGTGAGGGGGGCACGCTGACTGGGGTGTTTCCCTGTGAGGGGGCACGCTGACTGGGGTGTGTCCCTGTTTGAGGGGGGCACGCTGACTGGGGTGTGTCCCTGTTTGAGGGGGGCACGCTGACTGGGGTGTTTCCCTGTGAGGGGGGCACGCTGACTGGGGTGTTTCCCTGTTTGATGGGGGGCACGCTGACTGGGGTGTTTCCCTGTGAGGGGGGCACGCTGACTGGGGTGTTTCCCTGTGAGGGAGGCACGCTGACTGGGGTGTGTCCCTGTTTGAGGGGGGCACGCTGACTGGGATGTTTCCGTGTGAGGGGGGGCACGCTGACTGGGGTGTTTCTGTCTGAGGGGGGCACGCTGACTGGGGTGTTTCCGTGTGAAGGGGGCACGCTGACTGGGGTGTTTCCATGTGAGGGGGGGCATGCTGACTGGGGTATGTCCCTGTGAGGGGGGCACGCTGACTGGGGTATGTCCCTGTGAGGGGGGCACGCTGACTGGGGTGTGTCCCTGTTTGAGGGGGGCATGCTGACTGGGGAGTTTCTCTGTTTGAAGGGAGCACGCTGACTGGGGTGTTTCCGTGTGAGGGGGGGCACGCTGACTGGGGTGTTTCCCTGTGAGGGGGGCTCGCTGACTGGGGTGTGTCCCTGTTTGAGGGGGGCACGCTGACTGGGGTGTTTCTGTGTGAGGGGGGCACGCTGACTGGGGTATGTCCCTGTGAGGGGGGCACGCTGACTGGGGTATGTCCCTGTGAGGGGGGCACGCTGACTGGGGTGTGTCCCTGTTTGAGGGGGGCACGCTGACTGGGGTGTTTCCCTGTTTGAGGGGTGCACGCTGACTGGGGTGTTTCCCTGTGAGGGGGGCACGCTGACTGGGGTGTTTCCCTGTGAGGGGGGCACGCTGACTGGGGTGTTTCCCTGTGAGGGGGGCACGCTGACTGGGGTGTTTCCCTGTGAGGGGGGCACGCTGACTGGGGTGTGTCCCTGTGAGGGGGGCACGCTGACTGGGGTGTTTCCCTGTGAGGGGGGGGCACGCTGATTGGGGTGCTTCGCTGTGAGGGGGGCACGCTGACTGGGGTGTTTCCGTGTGAGGGGGGCACGCTGACTGGGGTGTTTCCCTGTGAGGGGGGCACGCTGACTGGGGTGTTTCCGTGTGAGGGGGGCACGCTGACTGGGGTGTTTCCCTGTGAGGGGGGCACGCTGACTGGGGTGTTTCCGTGTGAGGGGGGGCACGCTGACTGGGGTGTTTCCCTGTTTGATGGGGGGCACGCTGACTGGGGTGTTTCCCTGTGAGGGGGGCACGCTGACTGGGGTGTTTCCCTGTGAGGGAGGCACGCTGACTGGGGTGTGTCCCTGTTTGAGGGGGCACGCTGACTGGGGTGTTTCTGTGTGAGGGGGGCACGCTGACTGGGGTGTTTCCGTGTGAAGGGGGCACGCTGACTGGGGTGTTTCCATGTGAGGGGGGGCATGCTGACTGGGGTATGTCCCTGTGAGGGGGGCACGCTGACTGGGGTGTGTCCCTGTTTGAGGGGGGCATGCTGACTGGGGAGTTTCTCTGTTTGAAGGGAGCACGCTGACTGGGGTGTTTCCCTGTGAGGGGGGGCACGCTGACTGGGGTGTTTCCCTGTGAGGGGGGCACGCTGACTGGGGTGTTTCTGTGTGAGGGGGGCACGCTGACTGGGGTGTTTCCGTGTGAGGGGGGCACGCTGACTGGGGTGTTTCCATGTGAGGGGGGGCATGCTGACTGGGGTATGTCCCTGTGAGGGGGGCACGCTGACTGGGGTATGTCCCTGTGAGGGGGGCACGCTGACTGGGGTGTTTCCCTGTGAGGGGGGCACGCTGACTGGGGTGTGTCCCTGTTTGAGGGGGGCATGCTGACTGGGGAGTTTCTCTGTTTGAAGGGAGCACGCTGACTGGGGTGTTTCCGTGTGAGGGGGGGCACGCTGACTGGGGTGTTTCTGTGTGAGGGGGGCACGCTGACTGGGGTGTTTCCGTGTGAAGGGGGCACGCTGACTGGTGTGTTTCCGTGTGAGGGGGGCACGCTGACTGGGGGGTTTCCGTGTGAGGGGGGCACGCTGACTGGGGTGTTTCCGTGTGAGGGGGGGCACGCTGACTGGGGTATGTCCCTGTGAGGGGGGCACGCTGAATGGGGTGTTTCCCTGTTTGAGGGGGGCACGCTGACTGGGGTGTTTCCCTGTTTGAGGGGGGCACGCTGACTGGGGTGTTTCCCTGTGAGGGGGGCACGCTGACTGGGGTGTGTCCCTGTTTGAGGGGGGCACGCTGACTGGGGTGTTTCCGTGTGAGGGGGGCACGCTGACTGGGGTGTTTCCCTGTGAGGGGGGCACGCTGACTGGGGTGTGTCCCTGTTTGAGGGGGGCACGCTGACTGGGGTGTTTCCCTGTTTGAGGGGGGCACGCTGACTGGGGTATGTCCCTGTGAGGGGGGCACGCTGACTGGGGTGTGTCCCTGTTTGATGGGGGCACGCTGACTGGGGTGTTTCCCTGTGAGGGGGGCACGCTGACTGGGGTGTTTCCCTGTTTGAGGGGGGCACGCTGACTGGGGTGTTTCCCTGTGAGGGGGGCACGCTGACTGGTGTGTGTCCCTGTTTGAGGGGGGCACGCTGACTGGGGTGTGTCCCTGTTTGAGGGGGGCACGCTGACTGGGGTGTTTCCCTGTTTGAGGGGGGCACGCTGACTGGGGTGTGTCCCTGTGGGGGGGGGGCACGCGGACTGGGGTGTGCCCCTGTTTGAGGGGGGCACGCTGACTGGGGTGTTTCCCTGTTTGATGGGGGCACGCTTACTGGGGTGTTTCCCTGTGAGGGGGGCACGCTGACTGGGGTGTTTCCCTGTGAGGGGGGCACGCTGACTGGGGTGTGTCCCTGTTTGAGGCGGGCACGCTGACTGGGGTGTTTCCCTGTTTGAGGGGGGCACGCTGACTGGGGTGTGTCCCTGTTTGAGGGGGGCACGCTGACTGGGGTGTTTCCCTGTTTGAGGGGGGCACGCTGACTGGGGTGTTTCCGTGTGAGGGGGGCACGCTGACTGGGGTGTTTCCCTGTGAGGGGGGCACGCCGACTGGGGTGTTTCCGTGTGAGGGGGGCACGCTGACTGGGGTGTTTCCCTGTGAGGGGGGCACGCTGACTGGGGTGTTTCCGTGTGAGGGGGGCACGCTGACTGGGGTGTTTCCCTGTGAGGGGGGGCACGCTGACTGGGGTGTTTCCCTGTTTGAGGGGGGCACGCTGACTGGGGTGTGTCCCTGTGAGGGGGCACGCTGACTGGGGTGTTTCCCTGTGAGGGGGGCACGCTGACTGGGGTGTTTCCCTGTGCGGGGGGCACGCTGACTGGGGTGTTTCCCTGTGAGGGGGGCACGCTGACTGGGGTGTTTCCCTGTGAGGGGGCACGCTGACTGGGGTGTGTCCCTGTTTGAGGGGGGCACGCTGACTGGGGTGTGTCCCTGTTTGAGGGGGGCACGCTGACTGGGGTGTTTCCCTGTGAGGGGGGCACGCTGACTGGGGTGTTTCCCTGTTTGATGGGGGGCACGCTGACTGGGGTGTTTCCCTGTGAGGGGGGCACGCTGACTGGGGTGTTTCCCTGTGAGGGAGGCACGCTGACTGGGGTGTGTCCCTGTTTGAGGGGGGCACGCTGACTGGGATGTTTCCGTGTGAGGGGGGGCACGCTGACTGGGGTGTTTCTGTCTGAGGGGGGCACGCTGACTGGGGTGTTTCCGTGTGAAGGGGGCACGCTGACTGGGGTGTTTCCATGTGAGGGGGGGCATGCTGACTGGGGTATGTCCCTGTGAGGGGGGCACGCTGACTGGGGTATGTCCCTGTGAGGGGGGCACGCTGACTGGGGTGTGTCCCTGTTTGAGGGGGGCATGCTGACTGGGGAGTTTCTCTGTTTGAAGGGAGCACGCTGACTGGGGTGTTTCCGTGTGAGGGGGGGCACGCTGACTGGGGTGTTTCCCTGTGAGGGGGGCTCGCTGACTGGGGTGTGTCCCTGTTTGAGGGGGGCACGCTGACTGGGGTGTTTCTGTGTGAGGGGGGCACGCTGACTGGGGTATGTCCCTGTGAGGGGGGCACGCTGACTGGGGTATGTCCCTGTGAGGGGGGCACGCTGACTGGGGTGTGTCCCTGTTTGAGGGGGGCACGCTGACTGGGGTGTTTCCCTGTTTGAGGGGTGCACGCTGACTGGGGTGTTTCCCTGTGAGGGGGGCACGCTGACTGGGGTGTTTCCCTGTGAGGGGGGCACGCTGACTGGGGTGTTTCCCTGTGAGGGGGGCACGCTGACTGGGGTGTTTCCCTGTGAGGGGGGCACGCTGACTGGGGTGTGTCCCTGTGAGGGGGGCACGCTGACTGGGGTGTTTCCCTGTGAGGGGGGGGCACGCTGATTGGGGTGCTTCGCTGTGAGGGGGGCACGCTGACTGGGGTGTTTCCGTGTGAGGGGGGCACGCTGACTGGGGTGTTTCCCTGTGAGGGGGGCACGCTGACTGGGGTGTTTCCGTGTGAGGGGGGCACGCTGACTGGGGTGTTTCCCTGTGAGGGGGGGCACGCTGACTGGGGTGTTTCCGTGTGAGGGGGGGCACGCTGACTGGGGTGTTTCCCTGTTTGATGGGGGGCACGCTGACTGGGGTGTTTCCCTGTGAGGGGGGCACGCTGACTGGGGTGTTTCCCTGTGAGGGAGGCACGCTGACTGGGGTGTGTCCCTGTTTGAGGGGGCACGCTGACTGGGGTGTTTCTGTGTGAGGGGGGCACGCTGACTGGGGTGTTTCCGTGTGAAGGGGGCACGCTGACTGGGGTGTTTCCATGTGAGGGGGGGCATGCTGACTGGGGTATGTCCCTGTGAGGGGGGCACGCTGACTGGGGTGTTTCCCTGTTTGGGGGGGGCATGCTGACTGGGGAGTTTCTCTGTTTGAAGGGAGCACGCTGACTGGGGTGTTTCCGTGTGAGGGGGGGCACGCTGACTGGGGTGTTTCCCTGTGAGGGGGGGCACGCTGACTGGGGTGTTTCTGTGTGAGGGGGGCGCGCTGACTGGGGTGTTTCCGTGTGAGGGGGGCACGCTGACTGGGGTGTTTCCGTGTGAGGGGGGCTCGCTGACTGGGGTGTTTCCGTGTGAGGGGGGCACGCAGACTGGGGTGTTTCCGTGTGAGGGGGGGCACGCTGACTGGGGTATGTCCCTGTGAGGGGGGCACGCTGAATGGGGTGTTTCCCTGTTTGAGGGGGGCACGCTGACTGGGGTGTTTCCCTGTTTGAGGGGGGCACGCTGACTGGGGTGTTTCCCTGTGAGGGGGGCACGCTGACTGGGGTGTGTCCCTGTTTGAGGGGGGCACGCTGACTGGGGAGTTTCCCTGTGAGGGGGGCACGCTGACTGGGGTGTTTCCCTGTGAGGGGGGCACGCTGACTGGGGTGTGTCCCTGTTTGAGGGGGGCACGCTGACTGGGGTGTTTCCCTGTTTGAGGGGGGCACGCTGACTGGGGTATGTCCCTGTGAGGGGGGCACGCTGACTGGGGTGTGTCCCTGTTTGAGGGGGGCACGCTGACTGGGGTGTTTCCCTGTTTGATGGGGGCACGCTGACTGGGGTGTTTCCGTGTGAGGGGGGCACGCTGACTGGGGTGTTTCCCTGTTTGAGGGGGGCACGCTGACTGGGGTGTGTCCCTGTTTGAGGGGGGCACGCTGACTGGGGTGTTTCCCTGTGAGGGGGGCACGCTGACTGGTGTTTGTCCCTGTTTGAGGGGGGCACGCTGACTGGGGTGTTTCCCTGTTTGAGGGGGGCACGCTGACTGGGGGTGTTTCCCTGTTTGAGGGGGGCACGCTGACTGGGGTGTGTCCCTGTTTGAGGGGGGCACGCTGACTGGGGTGTTTCCCTGTTTGAGGGGGGCACGCTGACTGGGGTATGTCCCTGTGGGGGGGGGGGGGCACGCTGACTGGGGTGTGTCCCTGTTTGAGGGGGGCACGCTGACTGGGGTGTTTCCCTGTGAGGGGGGCACGCTGACTGGGGTGTGTCCCTGTTTGAGGGGGGCACGCTGACTGGGGTGTTTCCCTGTTTGAGGGGGGCACGCTGACTGGGGTGTTTCCGTGTGAGGGGGGCACGCTGACTGGGGTGTTTCCCTGTGAGGGGGGCACGCTGACTGGGGTGTTTCCGTGTGAGGGGGGCACGCTGACTGGGGTGTTTCCCTGTGAGGGGGGCACGCTGACTGGGGGGTTTCCGTGTGAGGGGGCACGCTGACTGGGGTGTTTCCCTGTGAGGGGGGGCACGCTGACTGGGGTGTTTCCCTGTTTGAGGGGGGCACGCTGACTGGGGTGTTTCCCTGTGAGGGGGGCACGCTGACTGGGGTGTTTCCCTGTGAGGGGGGCACGCTGACTGGGGTGTTTCCCTGTGAGGGGGGCACGCTGAATGGGGTGTTTCCCTGTTTGATGGGGGGCACGCTGACTGGGGTGTTTCCCTGTGAGGGGGGCACGCTGACTGGGGTGTTTCCCTGTGAGGGAGGCACGCTGACTGGGGTGTGTCCCTGTTTGAGGGGGGCACGCTGACTGGGATGTTTCCGTGTGAGGGGGGGGCACGCTGACTGGGGTGTTTCTGTGTGAGGGGGGCACGCTGACTGGGGTGTTTCCGTGTGAAGGGGGCACGCTGACTGGGGTGTTTCCATGTGAGGGGGGGCACGCTGACTGGGGTGTGTCCCTGTTTGAGGGGGGCACGCTGACTGGGGAGTTTCCCTGTGAGGGGGGCACGCTGACTGGGGTGTTTCCCTGTGAGGGGGGCACGCTGACTGGGGTGTGTCCCTGTTTGAGGGGGGCACGCTGACTGGGGTGTGTCCCTGTTTGAGGGGGGCACGCTGACTGGGGTATGTCCCTGTGAGGGGGGCACGCTGACTGGGGTGTGTCCCTGTTTGAGGGGGGCACGCTGACTGGGGTGTTTCCCTGTTTGATGGGGGCACGCTGACTGGGGTGTTTCCCTGTGAGGGGGGCACGCTGACTGGGGTGTTTCCCTGTTTGAGGGGGGCACGCTGACTGGGGTGTGTCCCTGTTTGAGGGGGGCACGCTGACTGGGGTGTTTCCCTGTGAGGGGGGCACGCTGACTGGGGTGTGTCCCTGTTTGAGGGGGGCACGCTGACTGGGGTGTTTCCCTGTTTGAGGGGGGCACGCTGACTGGGGTGTTTCCCTGTTTGAGGGGGGCACGCTGACTGGGGTGTGTCCCTGTTTGAGGGGGGCACGCTGACTGGGGTGTTTCCCTGTTTGAGGGGGGCACGCTGACTGGGGTATGTCCCTGTGAGGGGGGGCACGCTGACTGGGGTGTGTCCCTGTTTGAGGGGGGCACGCTGACTGGGGTGTTTCCCTGTTTGATGGGGGCACGCTGACTGGGGTGTTTCCCTGTGAGGGGGGCACGCTGACTGGGGTGTGTCCCTGTTTGAGGGGGGCACGCTGACTGGGGTGTTTCCCTGTGAGGGGGGCACGCTGACTGGGGTGTGTGCCTGTTTGAGGCGGGCACGCTGACTGGGGTGTTTCCCTGTTTGAGGGGGGCACGCTGACTGGGGTGTGTCCCTGTTTGAGGGGGGCACGCTGACTGGGGTGTTTCCCTGTTTGAGGGGGGCACGCTGACTGGGGTGTTTCCCTGTTTGAGGGGGGCACGCTGACTGGGGAGTTTCTCTGTGAGGGGGGCATGCTGACTGGGGTGTTTCCCTGTTTGAGGGGGGCACGCTGACTGGGGTGTTTCCCTGTGAGGGGGGCACGCTGACTGGGGTGTTTCCCTGTGAGGGGGGCACGCTGACTGGGGTGTTTCCCTGTGAGGGGGGCACGCTGACTGGGGTGTGTGGCATAGGTACTGTGTCTGTGACAGGTCAAAGGGTCAAATCACTCGCTGGCTTTGGTGTCATTAACATTTCACCAGCCAGCTCTGGGTGCCAAATGGGCTCCTTTCCCGACTGCAGAAAATGGTCCTATTACCCCACATGGCCCTGCTGGTTGGAAGTTAGAATGTTCCGGGGTGGGAGGGGTTTGAGAACAAAACAAAATGGGCTCGCAGAGGATGGGTGATCAAAACTCTTCAGAAACACCAAAGCCCTTTGTGAGAGACCCCCCTCCCCAATTGTCCCCTTAAAAACACCTGATGGGAATGTCCTGGGGATGTGGAGGGTTCAAGCACAGCAGATGATCAGGTTGTCAGCTGCCTGAACTCCTGTTCCTCTGGGATTCACAAAAATAATTGCAGACTTGATCTTTGGCCAACTTCTTCTCCGTCACCCATGGAAACTGATTGGACTTCGACAACTATAGACCCCCGTTTCAAAATGGCAGCAGCCAGCAGGGCAACTGACTTTGTTTTGAAGACATTGCTGATCCTTTAATACCAGAGACAGGTCAGTGAGAGTCAACCCCTGGAAGTCACATGACTATGGCAGGTTTGAGGGCGAGAGGACTGGGAGACTGGGCTGTGCAAATTTGATCCTGACTCAATGTTAAAGCCATGGAGGTAAATTTCCATCTTTGCCATTTGGTGATAACCTGGAGGAGCCCATTACTGGTCCATAAAATCAAAATAATGCACATGGGCAGGTTCTCTAATGGGCAGGACAATCTTCTCAGCATATCAGGACCAGACAATGAAGACACACATTTATTACACCTTATTTCTAGATATCTTCTTTCAAAAATTCTTAGATTTACATTGATAATGGGAACTACCTATGTAAACATGTCACACTGCAGTTATATCTACCCACCAGTGGTGATGCTGCACTACCTCAAACTTGCATCACCAAGTTCCAACAGAGAAATTCCTATTCTCCAATAACTATTCGTCTCAGCTTTCCGTATTGTTCTGGTGCATTGCTATTTAATTACATTCTTTCATTCACTATTTTAATCCCACTCTTTGACAAGTGGTGACACAGCCGGGTGTAATAATTTACACAGGTAGTTCCCATTCTAACTGGAGACGAGACAAATTTATAGTGGTGAAAGCTAAAAGGCATTCCATGCAGAAGGAAGATGTTCTGCTATAATATAAATGAGAACATTTCAAAATAACACTTCCAAACACCCACCTTCATCCAATCCGAAATGCCTTCAAACTCCTCAGGATTGAAGATGGCATTTTTCAGTTTGGCAATGGGCCCGTCGTCATCAACTAAGCGGCACACATGCATCATGTCGCAGTATCCCTGCTTCTCCTTACAGGGGGAGCCTGGTGGTAATGGCAGCAAGGTACTGTTGAAAAACTGGTGCAGGAAATCAGAGGTCGAGCTGGAACATGTCAGTGGTTCACCTAGAATCAAATAGTCTGAATTGGGTTAAAAGGGAACAACAGAAGGCCATTCAGCCAGCTCGGGCCTTCCTCTGCCATGCAATTAAATGATGGTTCATCTGCACATCAACCTCATCGAACTGCCACTGCTCCACATCCGTCACTACCCTTATTCCAGAAACATCTAACAATCTCTCAAAAGCTCCAATTGACCCCCAACATTAATAGCCTTTTGGGGGAGCAAGTCCCATATTGTTACTGGTTGCTTGGTGGCACACATGGGTTGCACTTTGAGTGGAGTGGCACTTTGAATGGAATGGTAGTTCCCATTATAAATGTAAACCCAATAGAAACAACCCTGGTCTGGCATAATGGGATAACAGCACATTCCTCAGTGACTATACTGAATCCAAAACTCAAAGCCAAAAGGCTGACAAAGTGACATGTTTCCTGAGGCTGTGAGATATGTTGCTCCATCATTCAATGTTTCTTTTTCAGTCATTCCATTCCAAGCTTTTTGTTTGTCTGCAATGTGATACGAGTGTCTCTTCTCAGATAACAGATACATCCACTGGGATTTGGAACATTAGCCACATTACTGAACTCCGTAACATTGCTGCCAGGAATGCTGTAATATGTCCAATCCCCTTACTCCCTCACGTTTTCTACTGTCACAGTCCTCCGGGTACCTGCAGCCTGAAGGGATTGCAATCCGAGATCGCAGGGGCTGGGATCAGGGTGCAACATCTACCTTTATTTCACAACGTAGACTAAATTCCTGCCCTGAAACGGAGTGAGTCTTTGCTCACAGCTGTTCATGGACATGATCCGAATCCAGATCGGGAAAACATTGATTCCAGTTGCTGTAGTACATTGTCTGTAATAGATTAAATTGTAACTTTCTAAAAGGGGTTGGGTGAAGATATGAAGCTGGGAAATAATTGCAGGGATATGGGGAAAGAGTGAGGGAGTACGACTACTTGAATTGTTCTTCCAAAGAACTATAACATCCATACATGATTCAAAAATGTTGGATTAGAAATGCATTTTGGATTCAGATATAATATGGAGCTTGTTTCAACTATGAATCCTTTATGCATCTCTGATGAACAGCTCACCACATTTCTATGCATCTTAGTTGAACATTTTGGCAACTTGTTGACTTGAATTTATTTCGGAAAAGGAAAGGCAGCGCACCTCAATAATTGTCCCAGAAAACGGTGGGATCAAGGTTTGGCATAGGCTGTTCGACGGCTGAATTTGTCAATGTGGTACCACCTTCATGCCCAAACAACTGCACATGACATGTATCAATTCCTGTCCAACCTTTCATTGATGGAACCAACGACCCATTTCAATCATTAAGGGTTCATTTGCACAAATGTGATGGTACAAGATATCAGGCAGTTAACAGCCCCTAAAATCAACCGCCGATCACATTTGTGGCTTCTTCGGAGCCTGGGAATATTCAGCATTCTGATTTTGTTGACATGAGGTTACCACCACAGTAGGAGTGGCCCTGGTTGGTTGTCCTGCAAACAGCAGATTAATTGTCCAAATCTTAAATATAATTGTTGTACTATATCAACACAGGAGTCTAGAGGAACGAGAGCTCAAGTGGGTCTTGCAAAGTATTGTCTTTATCGGGCTGGTTCATCAGGGCTTTGAAAATCAGCCCCAAATACAGATGCATGTTTTAAAGTTAATGTCATTGTGGAATGGTTTCCCCCATGGGCTAAATCACCACAGACGACTGAAATTAGTTTCTTCTCTAAACAGTTTAGGAATTATGTTTAATCTCTTTGGGTTGCAGTTGATATGACCTTTAATCTGCAGCAATATTTGATTGTATCAAGCAGCCACCTATTATTCACATTCCAGATTTTTAACCTCATAAGGCGTCAGCCATTCACGACAGGGATGAGGATAAATTTCCTCCCTCAAAGGATTGTCAGTCTCTGAAATTCTCAGCCCCAGGGAGCTCGAGATTCTCAGTCATTGAGTTGCTTCCAGACAGCGGCCGATAGGTTTTTGGTTAATGGGGGAATTAAGGAATATGGTGATAGCGTGGGAAGATGGAGATAAGGGGTGCGATTCAGCGGCCACATTGCGCCCAACTTACTGTCGGGACAAGGCTGTTGAATCTTGCGAGAGGCCTCTCGCTAGGTTTGCAATGCTCAAAACGTCTCGCTAGATTCAACGGAATATCACGAGAGGTCGCAATGCGGGTCTCGTCCTCACTGGGTGGGATCCAGATAGGCATATTTAAATTATCCATTAGGCTTATTTAAATATGCGCTCGCCAGATCCTCCCAGGGTCCTGGATTCATCGGCTGCGTCTGGGAGTCCCTACCAGGGCAGACAAACAGCCAGGCTGGCCATGGCAGGGGTGGGGCGAGGCAGGGCCTGTGGAGCACAGAAGAGGTAAGTTGGGTGAAGTGCGGGGTCAGGAGACCGCTTTGGGGGTCGCTGAGGGGGTTCAAGAATTGGGGCTGCTGTTAAAAATGACGTCCCAATCCGTGATAAAGGATTTGGATCGGCTCAGGCTGGGAGGGCCGAAGGGCCTGTTCCTGTGCTGTAATTTTCTTTGTGAGTCATCTTCCTGCACTGGCGAGCAGGAATGTGCCATTGGATAGTGGGATCTTTCTCAGCGCTGCACATACCCGAAACCGGACCTAGAAATGTTTTGGTTGAATCGTGCCAAAGATGGGATATCAACTATTACCTTATTGAATGGTGGAACGTGGCTCCTGCTCCTATTTAATTTGTTCAAAGTAAGTTCCTTATCTTTTGTGGACACCAGTTATTTTTGCAGAGGTATTGAGGCTCGAGTTAACAAGTCTGCACTGTCAGATGGGAGAAGATATTTCACCCCAGTAAGCTGTGTGTGAGATCATTGGGACTGCAGTTTGCATTTTCTCTCAGACCGTACCCTCAACCAGAGGCAGGTCCTGATGAATCATTTCTAAATGAAAGAAGTCTGCTGATGTCTTTTACAGTGTTACTGTTACCTGTGATGTGCGACACAATTTACCAAGGCTTTCAAATTTCTGAGGTGGGATTCTCCGAGCCCAGGGCCGGAGAATCGCCACAACCGCGCCACGCCGTCCCGACGCCGGCACGCGATTCTCCGAGGAGCAGAGATTCGGTGCCATTTGCGCCGGGGCCCACCGATTGGCGGGCCGGCCTCTCCAGCCCCGGCCCTACTTTGTTATGCGGCCCGGCCCCTGAACCCCTGCGGCCCAACCCCTGAACCCCTGCGCCATGCGCGGGTTGGCGCGGCACCAGTGGACGCCAGGAAGGGAGGCTGGAGCCGTGTGAACCACTCCAACGCCGTGCTGGCCCCCTCTGGGGGCCAGAATCGGTAGAGCCCGTGCCCGTTTTGCGCCGCCGTGAAACGCGATGGCGTTCACGACGGCGGGGACACTGCCTCCATTTCGGAGAATCCCGCCCCTGATTGTTTGTGTGATGCATTTATTTTGTTAATGTGGTCGGACATGGGGAAGCCACTCATTGCAGCCAACGTAAAGTACCACGGAGTACGTTAAACTCCCAAAGTTTGAGGGACAGTTATTAAAGCTGATGTTACCACAGGCCTGATTTAATTTTCATCCAAAAACAATCCCTATTCTATAAACTCCTCTACCCCAGCAGAAAGCTGCCGTTGGCCGGCAGCAGGAACCGGGAGTTACCAACAGTCTCCACCTCAGTCGGATACTGGTCCTTGTGATGAGTTCTCGGTCTGAATGCTGCCCCTGAAAACAACGTTGGCCATTCTTAAAGAAGGTATGACAAGATGGGGTTAGGGGAGGAGAACATTGCAAATGCTGAACCAGTTTTTATTTCAGGTCTAATTTCAATTTGGGCAAGAATCAGAGAGAGGGCTGGGTTCTCCGATCTCCCCGCCGCGTGTTTCTCGCCGTCGCATCGTTGGCGAGCAGCGGGATTCTCCACTCCCGCTGCTTGTCAATGGGATTTCCCATTGAAGCCAGCCCACGTCACCAGGAAACCCGCAGGTGGGGTTTGTGCTGCCAGTGGGAACAAAGAATCCCAGCGCCCGGAGAATTCTGGCCAGGATAAGGTGGATGTACCTCTTCCACCACACCCACCCCACACCCCAGCTTTGTGTGAGACCACTGCCAGGACACTCCCGACTCTGAGCGGTCACTTGCCCTGAACTGGCAGCAAGTGGGGCACTGGGGTAAATCATGGGTCGGGGATTTTAAGAGGGGCAGGAACCACAAGGAAGTTACTGATCCCTTTGGGCCTCTGTAAATCCTGGCACCTCACCCCTTAGATTAAGCTGTTCACGAAATCATAACGGCTTAATTCCCCACTCAGCCATCGGTCACATTCACACTCTGCCCCATTATGACATTGACAGAGTCTGTTATTTAAAGGGATATCTCTCAGAGTGTCACTCCCAGCTGCTCAGGACAGAAGAACCTCAGTATGCGAGTCTCCTGGTCAATTCTAACCGGGCACTCCGGATGAAATCTTCTGCACTCACTCGTAGTGAGTTTGGAGGTGGGAAGGGCATGTGATTTGGCAGGAGTGTGTCGTACATGAACCCCACCACATCCCCGCTCCATCAGAATTAAGTTCTGGGTGGGAAGGCCTATGGTCAACTTTCCCACTCTGGCATCAATTGAGGCACTTCAAAGAGAGCAATTAATGATCACTTGAGGCCCTCATTCCACCACTGCTGGTATTAATCCAGTTGAAAGAAGGCCTGTTCCTCATGCGTCATAATCGTACAGCCAGCTTGTCACCTCCTGGGAGGAGGGACCCTCGATCAAAGGCACTAAGTGCCTGGTTGAGGGACTGGACATCAGGAAGGAGGGAGGGGCATTGAGAGCCACCCCATGTCCTTTTGATCTCCCTGTATTCCTCTCCCAATGAACCTCACCTGAAAATCCCCCTCCCGCCCTGCCCCTTCCTTCCTTACTGTGGCCTGGGTAGTTCCATAATGCTGGGACTCCAGAGTCTGTCCCTCTGGTGTAGGCAGGGCCTTCATAGCAATGCTGCTAAGCACAAGAGCTGCTGGCCTCTGATTGGCTGGGAGCCCAAATGTGGTCAAACCTGTGCTTCTGGGGTCTTCATTCGAGGGGAAGTCCTGCTGGTGGCCTCACCACTGCCTGATGGTTTGTGGTTTGATAGTCTTTGCTGAAAAGTGGCAGGGCGGCTCTATCGCCGGCTCCCTGCAATAAAGTGAGGCCCTCAACATCTCAATAAGATTCAGCCCAATGAGCTTCACGCACAGAGCAACAGAAGGTTTAATGCCACAAATATTCGTCACTCTCGCTACACAGCGCCAAGCACTGAGAGACATCTCCACTACTCTGTTGCTCATGTAACTGATTGATTAACAGGCACCATGGCAGTGTGACCGGAACCCCCACCCCAGCCATTCCTTTAAAGAATCAGGACACCTACCCATCCCCCAGCACAACCCTCCTCAATCCCTACCGTCCTCATCCCCCCAGAATACTGAAGGAGGCAAGAGAGGAACTTGCTGAGGCCTTGACAGAAATCTTTGGATCCTCACTGTCTTCAGGTGATGTCCCAGAGGACTGGAGAATAGCCAATGTTGTTCCTTTGTTTAAGAAGGGTAGCAAGGATAATCCAGCGAACTACAGGCCAGTGAGCCTTACGTCAGTGGTAGGGAAATTACTGGAGAGAATTCTTTGAGACAGGATCTACTCCCATTTGGAAGCAAATAGAGGTATTAGCGAGAGACAGCATGGTTTTGTGAAGGGGAGGTTGTTTCTCACTAACTTCACAGAGTTTTTTAAGGAGGTCACAAAGATTATTGATGCAGGTAGGGCAGTGGATGTTGTCTATATGGACTTCAGTAAGGCCTTTGACAAGGTCCCTCATGGCAGAGTGGTACAAAAGGTGAAGTCACACAGGATCAGGGGTGAGCTGGCAAGGTGGATACAGAACTGGCTAGGTCATAGAAGGCAGAGAGTAGCAATGGAACGGTGCTTTTCTGATTGGAGGGCTGTGACTAGTGGTGTACCACAGGGATCAGTGCTGGGACCGTTGCTGTTTGTAGTGTATATAAATGATTTGGAGTAAAATGTAACTGGTCTGATTAGTAAGTTTGCAGACGAAACAAAGGTTGGTGGAATTGCAGATAGCAATGAGGACTGTCAGAGGATACAGCAGGATTTAGATCGTTTGGAGCCTTGGGCGGAGAGATGGCAGATGGAGTTTAATCCGGACAAATGTGAGGTAATGCATTTTGGAAGGTCTAATGCAGGTCGGGAATATACAATGAATGGTAGAACCCTAAAGAGTATTGACAGTTAGAGAGATCTAGGTGTACAGGTCCACAGGTCACTGAAAAGGAGTGGAGAAGGTAGTCAAGAAGGCATACAGCATGCTTGCCTTCATTGGGTAGGGCACGGAGTATAAAAATTGGCGAGTCATGTTGCAGCTGTATAAAACCTTAGTTAGGCCACGCATGGAGTATAGTGTTCAATTCTGGTCACCACACTACCAAAAGGACGTGGAGACTTTAGAGAGGGTTCAGAAGAGATTTACCAGGATGTTGCCTCGTATGGAGGGCATTAGCTATGAGGAAAGGTTCAATAAACTTGGTTTGTTCTCACTGGAACGACGGAGGTTAAGGGGCGACCTGATAGAGGTCTACAAAATTATGAGGGGCATAGACAGGGTGGATAGTCAGAGACCTTTTCCCAGGGTAGAGGGGTCAATTACTAGGGGGCATAGGTTTAAGGTGCGAGGGGCAAGGTTTAGAGGAGATGTACGAGGCAAGTGTTTTTACACAGAGGGTAGTGGGTGCCTGGCACTCGCTGTTGGAGGAGGTGGTGGAAGCAGGGACAATAGTGACGTTAAAGGGGCATCTTGACAAATACATGAATAGGACGGGAATAGAGGGACCCGGACCCCCGAAGTGTAGACGATTTTAGTTTAGACGGGTATGGTCGGCACGGGCTTGGAGGACTGAAAGGCCTCTCCTGTGCTGTACGTTTATTTGTTCTTTGTTCTTTGATGTCCTCCTCCCCATCAAAGCCCTCCCCATCCTTCCCCATCTACATCACTCCCCTTCCCATCATTACCTTCCCCCATCACTATCCTCCCCACCCCTCCCTTCCCCACTCCTCCATCATAACCCCTCCCCATCACATCCCTCCTCCATCCCTACCCTCCCCATCCTTCCCCCTCCATCACTACCTTCCCCGTCCCACCCCCTCCCCCGTCACTACCCTCCTCATAACTCCTCTCCCCATCCCTCCCTTCCCCTACTCCTCCATTATAACCCCTCCCCATCACAACCCTCCTTAATCCCTACCCTTCCCCATCCCTCCCCCCTCCATCACTACCTTCCCCGTCCCACCCCTTCCCGTCACTACCCTCCCCGTCCCCGTCACTACCCTCCTCATCACTCCTCTCCCCATCCCTCCCTTCCCCTACTCCTCCATCATAACCCCTCCCCATCACAACCCTCCTTAATCCCTACCCTTCCCCATCCCTCTACCGTCCCCATCACAACCCTCCTCAATCCCTACCCTCCCCATCTTCCCTGCCCCTTCACAACCCTCCCCATCACTACCCCTTCCCATCACTATTCTCCCCATCCCACCCTTCCCCTGCTCCTCCATCATAACCCCTCCCCATCACAACCCTCCTCAATCCCTACCCTTCCCCATTCCACCCCATCCCCATTACAACCCTCCCCCTCCCCATCACTACCCTCCCTATCCCTTCCCCTCCCCATCACAACCTTCCGTCACTACCCTCCCCATCCCTCCCCCCTCCATCACTACCTTCTCTGTCCCATCCCCTCCCCCTTGACTACCCTCCCCCTCACAACCCTTCCCATCACTACCCTTCTCATTCCTCCCTCTCCTCATCACTACCCTCCCCATCCTCCCCCGCCCCATCACAACCCTCCCCATCTCTCCCCCTCCCCATCACTATTCTCCCCATCCCACTCTTCCCCTACTCCTCCATCATAACCCCTCCCCATCACAACCCTCCTCAATCCCTACCCTTCCCCATTCCACCCCGTCCCCATTACAACCCTCCCCCTCCCCATCACTACCCTCCCTATTCCCTTCCCCTCCCCATCACAACCCTCCGTCACTACCCTCCCCATCCCTCCCCCCTCCATCACTACCTTCCCCGTCCCACCCCCTCCCCCTTCACTACCCTCCCCCTCACAACCCTCCCCATCACTACCCTCCCCATTCCTCCCTCTCCTCATCACTACCCTCCCCATTCCTCCCCCTCTTCATCACTACCCTCCCCATCCCTCCCCCCTCCATCACTACCTTCCCCGTCCCACCCCCTCCCCATTACTACCCTCCCCCATCCCTTCCCTAGCCCTCCCTCTCCCCCATTCTTTCCTCTCTGTCACATTCCCTCCTCATCACTTGCCTTCCCTCTAATTCTTCCTCTCCCCTGTTTCTTCTCCTCCCCATCTCTCCCACTTTACCATCTTTTCCTCTCCAAGCACTTCCCATTCCCCCCCCCCCCCCCCCTTTATTTCCCCTTCTTCCTCCAGGATTTTCCCTACCTGGCGTCTGGCACCAGAGATTACATTCCTCTTTGATGGACGGACTATCAGGCGTGCACTGCTCCAGGTTGTGCTTTGCACACAGGGACTCCGAGCATTTCTGGACAAACACAAAGCAGGAATTAAATGCAGGATGCAGCAGAAATGAGTTTGCAGATTATTCAATCCAGTTCATCAAACATTGCGATAGGCCAAGTATTCCACAGTCCCAATTGGAGACTTTATGCATTCGACCATAAGACATAGGAGTGGAAGTAGGCCATTCAGCCCATCGAATCTGCTCCACCATTCAATGAGATAATTACTGATCTGATATAATCCTCAACTTCACTGCTCACCTTACCCCCATAACCCTTGATTCCCTTACTGATTAAAATTCTGTCTACATCAGCCTTGAACGTATGGAACAACCCAACCTCTACAGCTCTCTACGGTGAAGAATTCCACAGATTCATTACCCTCAGAGAAGATATTCCTCCTCATCCCTGTCTTAAACGGACAACCCTTTACTCTGGTCATAGACTCTCCCACAAGAGAAAACATCTCCTCAGTATCTACTCTGTCAAGCCCCCCTGAGAATTCTATATGTCTCAATAAGGTCACCCCTCATAATATTTGGGTAGAAATCATTAACCTATCGGCAAGTTTCTTCTGTTAATCAAGTCATAGAAATTGGAACTGTCCAATTGAACCCCACTATCCAGCTATTGGTCTGTAGCCCTGGAGGTTACAACTTCTCAAATGTACATCCTAGAATTTCTAAATGCAATGAGTGTATCTGCCTTTACCACCTTTGCACCACCTACCATCCCTAACTTTCTCTGACTCTCCACCCTTCTTTTAAGACTCTCTGCCTTGGCTAAGTTTTTAGTCACTCTGTTTTCCTATCTCATGTGGCTCAGTGTCAGATTTTGCATTGAAAAGCCTTGGAATATTTTGTTAGGGTAAAGGTGTTATCGAAACACAGGTTGCTGTTGTGAACCATTGACCTTTTCCATGAATAACCAGGAAGCTGGTACCCAGCTCTGCACAGACACATTGCAAACAATCTTTCTTAAAATTCATGGGGTGCTGGATTACATCAACTTTTATTTTCCTGAACAATCAGCGATGTCGGACTTTCACGGTAGCACAGTGGTTAGCATTGTTACTTCACAGCGCCAGGGTCCTAGGTTTGATTCCCGGCTTGGGTCACTGTCTGTGCGGAGTCTGCACGTTCGCCCCGTGTCTGCGTGGGTTCCTCCGGGTGCTCCGGTTTCCTCCCACAAGTCCCGAAAGACGTGCTGTTAGCGAATTTGGACATTCTGAATTCTCCGTCAGTGTCCCCAAACAGGCGCCGGAATGTAGCGACTAGGGGCCTTTCACAGTAACTTCATTGTAGTGTTAATTTAAACCTACTTGTGACAATAAAGATTATTATCATTATTACTTTGTCAAAAGCCTTGCTAAGGTCTCCTCTAAAAGAGAGGGGATGCAGATGTTTTTAAAGAAGAAGGAGGAGTATGAAATGTTGGGTGGAATGAACACAGTGAGAGAGGAAATATTAAGGAATTTAGCATCTTAGAAAACTGATAAATCTCAGACCCAGAAATGTTTCCAGGCTGTTAACAGAAGCAGAGGAGGACATCGGGGAGGCTCTGACCACTAGTTTTCCAGCCTCTCCGGGTACAGATGTGCTGGCAGACGACTGGAGAACTGCTAATGTTGTCCCAATGTTTAAAAAGGGAAAATGGGATAGACAGAGTAACTGAAATCATAAAATCCCTACAGCCGAAGGAGGCCAATCAGCCCATCAAGCCCACACTGACTATCTGAAAGGAAACCCTACTTCGGCTCTGGGCGGGATTCTCCATTGACCGACACCGTAATCGGCGATCAGGCGGAGAATCCCTTGCGATGCCCAAATCGGGGGCGCCGCCGGTTTGATGTCGGTTTTCGGGTCTCCGCCCCCTCCAAAATGCCGTCACCGCGTCGTGCACCGCGCGCCATTGGAACGGCGTTGCCATGTCATCGGAAGGCCCTCCCCTGATGTTCCATCCCCGATGGCCAAGTTCCCGACCGGGCAGTTGACTTGCGGTCTGAGCAGCTGGGAACCCGTCATACAGCCGCGGACTGTGTCCAGTGCCGCCACAGTCAGCCGGGAGTCATGCCAGTGACTGGGAATTTCCTCACCATTCTCCCACTCTGACACTGTTCAGGTACACAGAGGGAGAATTCAGAATGTCCAATTCACCTCACAGCACGTCTTTTGGGACTTATGGGAGGAAACCGGAGCAGCCGGAGAAAACCCACGCAGACACCGGAGGAACGTGCGACTCTTGTGATGAGTGTGATGCTTTTGTAATGTTCTTGTAATGGGTGACCAGGGAATTAAGTAGCAGTTACAGTTTGATATCGTCCATCCTGTATTAATGGAATTAATTAGAATTGACAATTCAATGTTAAAGCTGAAACTTAATACCAAATGCTAATATTTAACAGAAATATTGCTTTTCCTTAACTGTCACTGGGTCAAAATCCATGAACTCCCTCCCTAACAGCACTGTGGGTGTACCTACACCACAGGGACTGCAGCGGCTCAAGAAAGCAGCTCACCGGGGCAATTAGGGATGGATAATAAATGTTGGCGCAGCCAGTGACATCCCAAGATTGAAAATAAAAGTTAATTGGCTCTGTGTTGCGTAGGGCACTGTACATCTGCTACTGTCACTCTGCACTCAAAACCTTTACTCTTTCTGTCTTACATCATCTAGAAGCAAGGGAAAAGTAGGAGGATTTATTGGAGACTTGAATACCCCAGGAGATATCACCAGTGAAGGAAAAGTGCCTATCTTAGGCTGCTGAGGAAAGGATTCAGGGACCCATATCACATCACCAATGACTGCCTTGCCACAGTCAAGAAAATGACAGCCATCAATTTCCATGTCCCTGAGAGTCCTCCACAGGTACCTGAGGAAGTCACCATTTGGCAGGTTGGCAAATTGTGTACAAAAACGTGATGAGATTTAAGAAAGTTAACTGTGAGAGATTGTTTCCAGTGGTAGGGGTGTTGGTAACCAAAGGACAGAGATTTAAGATAAATGGCAAAAGAAATCCAAGGAGAAATGGGGACAATTTTTTAGGCAGAGAGTTGTTACGATGGGGAACAGTGTGGTGGAGTTACGGAAACAGACTGAATCAGCAATTGGATAACTGCTTACTGAAGCGTGGTGGTAGAGCTCCTAATTGAATAGTTCTGTCAAAGAGCTGGCATAGGCAAGAGGAATCAAATGGCTTCCTTCTGTGCTGTTTGACTAGGAGTCTACAGGAGTGAGTAGGCAATCAGCAGAGAAAACCTTCCTGTTGCTTTAACCTTCACTTGCCCTTGTACAGATTGAATGGAGAACTGATGGCATTTGTGAGTAACAAGAGGCGCAGAGCCTGTGAGACACCCTCGTTGTGCTACAGGCTACTGCAGTGAGAATGAAGTTAGAATGAAGCAAGAAATGATAACTCACCCCATTCAAACACAGGCGCATCTTCTGGTTGCAGAGAGTGTACTTTGCTTTGGGAAGGGAATCAGGACAGGTGGTGGCCAATCCGTCACAATAACCCTCAAGGGCGCATTCTGTCTCATTTCTACAGGACTGACCTGAAGGTACCAACTCACACTGAGAGTTACAGCAGGGTCCCTGAGTCGGGCTGGGAAAATAATAGAACAATACACACAATTCAATGGGATCACATCATTCACTCCCAGCTTATATAGGTATCTGAATGTCATCCACAGTATTTATTACACTGTTCATGGCTCTGATTAGTGCACACAGGGAGTGTTAGTTGTGGTTTGGTGCCTGCTCCTCTTTCCTCTCAGTCAGAAGGTCGACAGATCAAGTCCCAATCCCAAGATTAGTGCACCTAATCTATGGTTAAAGTCCAGTGCCGTACTGAGCAAGTGCCGCATCGCCAAAGGTGCTGTTTTTCAGATAGAATATTGAACCGAGTCCACCCTGTGCCCTCAGGTTGTTACCAACCTTCCAGCTCTGAGGGATAAAAGCAAATTACTGCAGATGCTGGAATTTGAAACCAAAGAGAAAATGCTGGAAAATCTCAGCAGGTCTGGCAGCATCTGTAGGGAGAGAAAAGAGCTAACGTTTCGAGTCCAGATGACCCTTTGTCAAAGCTCTGAGGGATAATGGGAATGTAGTTTCTGAAACCACTTGCCGTCGTGGTGATGTTTGTTCGGGGCAACGAAGAGTCCATACCGAATTTGTAGAGAAAATTAAACTTACTTTATTTAACATTTAAACTATTAGATACAGCTCCAACAGTTTCCTACTGTGTCTTCTCCAGTCGGTGCCGACTCTATTTATACAAAGTCAAGTGAACCTTGTTAAGTGTCTCCTGCCTCCTTATTGGGGGAGCTCGTATTCTGCAAACTCCACGGGGTAGTGAATCATCCATACCCCGTAAGAGCCTTGCAGGTTATAACAGTGACAATGGTGTCGCCATTTGTATCAATCGTCAGCTAGAATTTCCCCCTTTGCCCTGATTCACATTGAGGGTGCCCATGCCTCTTTTGACAGCGCCCATGACTCGGAGGTCTGGGTACACAGCTGGTCTCTTGACTTGGGCCACCTCTCAGTATCCTTTGGTTGTGGCCAACTCCCATCCGGTGCGCATGCCTGAGTTGGTGAAGCTCCCTCAGGTGGATTGAAAGATCCCACAGTACCAAAATAAAAGAGAGAATTCTCCTTCACCCGATATCATTAAAAGAGATTATCTGGTCAGCATCACATCGTTCTAGGTATGACCTTCCTGTGTGAAATTTAACTGCTGGATTTCCTACATTACAACAGGGGCTGTATTTCAGAGGGGACCGGTTTTGCTCAGCCGGCTGGGCAGCTGGTTTATGATGCAGAGAAAGGACAACAGCAGGGGGTATTCATGAAGGACCAACCCTCGCCTGAGGTGTGGTGATCCTCAGGTTAAATCACCACCAATCAGCTCTCCCCCTCAAAGAGGAAAACAGCTTACGGTCATCTGGGACTATGGTGACTTTACTTACATTTCAGAACAAGCATTTGGTTATAAAGCAGGCGGGATACCCTGAGGTTGTGAAAGGTGCTATATAAATGCAAATTCTTTCTTTCCCCCTCACAAGAGGCAGTCTCCTCTCACTGTTTGATGTGATAACATTTTTCTTCCTCACTGCTGTCCTTTCCAGCTCTGAGTGAGACAGTGGATGAGTGATAATCTCACAAGGTCACAATCTATTCTGCGGAAGGTACATTGGGAACAATTTTCTCAGAATTTGCCTCCCTTCAGGAGGAGAATCAATCTTTAGTCAGGATCTCCTGGCAATGACACTGCAGAGTGTGGTATCCTGCGATGGGGCTTTGAATTTCCTGTAAACATACAGGGACCAAAATTCCACAACTTCCCTATTGTAATTCCTGGAATCGAAGTAGACTGACTCCTGATTGTCTGGGAGTTTCCTACGTACTTGCTCAAGTGGTGAGGCACTCGTCCACCCCAAGCAAGCAGAAGGAGCCAGGACTGAAGACAGAGATTCCCTACCCTGGGGTTCCCCATGCCCAGAGTCTCGCAGGGATCGAGCTAGGTCTGTTGGTCAGTACGACATGGAAGAAAAAGATGGACTAACCTATTGATTGTATAAATTGACGTTAACATTGGATGATTACTTGTACAGATGTAAAGAGACATTTAGGAATTTGTCATAGAGGGTGTTGCATGCAGTAGTCCTGATCAATGGAAGATTAATAGGTTCGTGGACTTTCAGACCATCTACATTTCCTGTGGCCTAAGAGAATCTGTCTTTCATGTTTATGTTGAATGTTCACGGTTGTACCCCTGATATCAATACCAGGTTTTGATTACACTCCAACCCCATGCTCCTGAGCTTTGGCCACCCAGTTTGGCTGGGGGAGGGCAGGGGGGAGCTGGTGTGGTGGCGGTCAGGTAGATCAGAGGATCTCTTTGTTAACCTGCTCCTGGGCCGGGTCAATAGATCTAGGCCAGTGGGCAGTTGAGGAGATCACTGAACCCAACAATGTGACTCTTTTCCATGGCCAGGTTCATACCCAGGTGCCCTGGAGAGGAAGTAAATAGTGTTCACTGGTACACTGGGGGCCTTCTGTGACCAATGGTCACTAGCGATAGCTGGAGACTCCAAAACAATATTTTAGTTTGACTTTGATAAGTTTTCTTTCAAGTGTTGTTTTTGTTACAGTTTCCTTTTAGAGCACTTTCTCCCCATGTCTGCATGAGTTCCCTCCAGATGCTCCGGTTTCCTCCCACAGTCCAAAGATGTGCAGGTTAGGTGGATTGGCCATACTAAATTGCCCTTAGTGTCCAAAAAGCTTGGGTGGGGTTGTTAGGTTATAGGGATAGGGTGGAGGTGTGGGCTTCAGTGCGAAGCTCTTTCCAAGGGCCGGTGCAGACTCGATGGGCCGAATGGCCTCCTTCTGCACGGTCAATTCTATGATTTTATCTAGGATGACCATTTGATTTTCAGTTTATTTGATAGCTCACTTATTGACACTGTTGATGTGTTGTGGACTTAGGAATGATACACTTGCAATGTCACACCATGAATAAATGCAAAAGTGAGTAAAAATTAACTTCTCATCTCCACCTTCACTGTTAGAAGTTTAACACAGCCTTCTGAAAGGCAGAGGTCGGCCCCACCATGGAGGCCTGACCCGTTGAAGATTTTACGAATGTGTGCAAACATATGAATTAGGAACAGGAGTAGGCCATTCGGACCCTCGAGCCTGCTTCGCCATTCAAGAGGTCTGATTGTAACCTTAACCCCACATTCCTGCCGACCCCCGATAACCTTTCACCCCCTTGTAAATCAAGAATCTATCCAGCACTGCCTTAAAAATATTCACTGACTTTTGAGGAAGAGAGTTCCAGAGACTCACGGCCATGTGAGATAAAAATATTCTCTCATTTCATTTTAAATTGCAGGCTCCTTATTTTTAAAAAGACCCCCTAGTTCTAGATTCTCTGACAAGAGGAAACATCCTCTCCACATCCATCCGGAATACATTCCTCAGGATTTTATTTTCTAATAATTTAACTGTGCCAGATCCCCCGATCCATCTTTACGAAGTGGATGTTGCTGAGGGTAATGAGCAGTGTTTTATAGAAGTCATGTTTCTCGATGGCATCAGAAATAAGGAGCATTTATACAGCACCATGACATCACAGTGACATTCCCAGAGGAAAATTAAGGAAATTGGAAATGGAGGGTACCAGTAAAACCCGCCCAAACTGGTCTTGTATACCTTAAAACGGAACTCCACCAGGATTTGAATATTTTGAACTAGCATTTGTAGAAGAAACATCCTTGTTTTTGACTTACCCAGTGCACTAACAAGCCTAGACCACCTGAAACAGACCCCAGTCCTGCTCCATCCACCCTCGGAGGGAACAGAGGACAAATCATTGAGTACAGGCGAGGAAGAGGCAGTAGCAGTGGGGGGAAAGCTGTCTCCTGCTGTGTGGGAAGTTTAATATGACCAAGTGTCAATGATCCTGAGCTCACAGTGAGTCACAAGATGCTAAAAGTTGGTTTGGATGAAGTGGCACATTCTAAGATTCACTTAAACAGTGTTGGACAACAAGAGCTAACCATGTTGTCAGTTACCAATAGGTGGCACACAGGCTGTCACAGAACAATGCTCGCCCTGGCAGCTGTACCAGCTAACACCATGGCACAATTACCCAGCCGTTGGGATTCTCTTTCCCCGCCAACAGCTCATCCCCACCTGCGGATTTCCTGGCAGCGTGGAGTGGCTTCAATGGGAAATCCGTTTGACAAGCAGCGGGAATAGAGAATCCCCCCACCAGTGAACAGCACGCCGCCAGGAAACATGTGGCTGGGGGAGCCGCCGAATCCAGACCCATATGCACCGACAAGCCCACAAAAGGGTTAACGTCTAATGCACGTGACATGTTCAGAGTACTGAGATCATATTAAGCCTGACGCTCATTTTTTTCAATTTATTAATCAGAAACACAGTTAGCCACATCTGGATTTTCATTTCTTCTGTATTGCATCCAGAGGCAGGTTCATCCTTGAGGCTGTCCGGATCACATCACCAGGAAAAGGGGTCAAAGGAGGAATTTACGAGTTTAGGATTGGTGAAACCACTGGACAGCAGCAACCCAACCTTGCTCTGGGACTGAGAAACGATCCCAAATTCCATGAATTAATTCCCATATCACTAGGTCTTCTTACCCCAGCTTGTTTAACCAAGAGAAAAGGTATTTTACCCTGTCGGCTGTTTCAGTCATTTTGGGTAGGGCGTGTGTTTTATCAAACCTTGGTTTATATGTACTCATGAATCAGCTGGTTGATTAAGTGTTAAGTATGGTGTCTGGAACTCCTCCCCAGTTTCAACCTGGTTCAAAGGGTTAAAATTCTCCCTTTAACATGTCCAATCCAAATGTAAAATTAAATTCCTTTGTGTGCCTGCACTGTACAGTTGTGAGTTAGGCAGTGGTTTGACGATACCTGTAGCCAAAGCTGACCCAGTCCACTGTGATGGCTCGGCAAGGTTCAGCTTCTTACCTGCACTCTTTCCCTGGCTTCAGCTTACAGGATAATTTATTGCAACAAGGGTCAGCATTATTGTATCCAACGTCACACTCCTCTCCCTCCTCTCCCAGCTGATTCCCACAGATTGGCTGGTCACTCTCTGTAAGACAGAGGAGAAACAAGTTCAGACCATCACCGGTTACATCACTAAAACTGTCCAGAGATTGATCCGTCTCATTGCCCTTCAACGCACTGGGCAACTCACTACACCCCCCACACCTCACCCTTTCATACCCTCCCTCACCACCACTCCCCTCACTCTCACACACATTGCCTCACTGCACCTCCCACTCCCTCCCATCAAACCCACTCCCCTCCCCACATAATGCATATTGAATGATTGAGTCTCTGAATTAGTGCAATACCAGAATCCCAACTTCCCCTTTCCTTATTCTTTCCTGGGATGGGAATGTTGCTGGCATGGCCAGTATTTGTTGCGCAACCCGAATTGCTCTTGTGGCTTCTTTGGGCCATCTCAGAAGGCAGTTATGAATCAACCACATCTAGATGGATTTTTACAATGATCGATGATAGTTTCATTGACTAGCTTTTAATTCCAGGTTTATTGATTCAATTTCAATTCTAGATTTGAACTCGTGATCCAGATCCTGGGTGCCTGGATTGGAAGTCACCATAGTCCCTGAGGACCATAGCTTTGAGGGGGAGAGATGGCTGGTGAGGATTTAACCTGAGGATCACCACAGCTCGGGCGAGGGGCAAGGTTAAGGGGGCGGGGCCTTCGTGGATAACCTCAGCCGGTACGGGAATTGAACTCGTGCCGTTGGCCCTGCTCCGCATCACAAACCAGACATCCAGCCAACTGAGCTAACCTGGACCCCTGATTACTATTCAGGGCGACAGGGGGGGCAGCACGGTAGCATGGTGGTTAGCATAAATGCTTCACAGCTCCAAAGTCCCAGGTTCGGTTCCCGGCTGGGTCACTGTCTGTGCGGAGTCTGCACGTCCTCCCCGTGTGTGCGTGGGTTTCCTCCGGGTGCTCCGGTTTCCTCCCACAGTCCAAAGATGTGCGGGTTAGGTGGATTGGCCATGCTAAATTGCCCGTAGTGTCCTAAAAAGTAAGGTTGGGGGGGGGGGGGGGTTGTTGGGTTACGGGTATAGGGTGGGTTGAGTAGGGTGATCATTGCTCGGCACAACATCGAGGGCCGAAGGGCCTGTTCTGTGCTGTACTGTTCTATGTTCTATCACTATTACATCACCATCTTCCCCTGGAAACAGCCATAATTTTAACCGGTGACATATACAATTACAAATCTTTGGGGGGAAACCTTGGTCGTGGCTTTCCGACTCAGCTCATTTAACATAGAACATAGAACATTACAGCGCAGTACAGGCCCTTCGGCCCTCGATGTTGTGCCGACCTGTGAAACCCCTCTAAAGCCCATCTACCCTATTCCCTTATCGCCCATATGTCTATCCAATGACCATTTAAATGCGTTTAGTGTTGGCGAGTCCACTGCTGTTGCAGGCAGGGCATTCCACGCCCTTACTACTCTCTGAGTAAAGAACCTACCTCTGACATCTGTCCTATATCTATCTCCCCTCAATTTAAAGCTATGTCTCCTCGCGCTGGACATCACCATCCGAGGAAAAAGGCTCTCACTGTCCACCCTATCTAATCCTCTGATCATCTTGTATGCCTCAATTAAGTTACCTCTTAACCTTCTTCTCTCTAACGAAAACAGCCTCAGGTCCCTCAGCCTTTCCTCATAAGATCTTCCCTCCAGACCAGGCAACATCCTTGTAAATCTCCTCTGCACCCTTTCCAATGCTTCCACATCCTTCCTATTTACTCCTCAGCTCCCTCAGTGAGGTCAGAGAGCTGATGAAGAGCTTGGAAATTCAGTTTTTTCAGTATTCTTTGACGAAGGGAAGAGTGAAAAATGTGCAGGATCTGGACAGTAGTGTCTCGTTCTTCAGTCCAAATCCCATTAACAACAACGCTGTCCTCTTACCTTGGAAACACTTGTCCTTCTTTGCCAGCAGGATCTGGCTGATATACTTGATTGAGCACGGAGACAGCTTGTCATTATTGTACTCCTTTCCATCGGAGGCGGACGGGTACATCAGGAAGTTTCCATTATTCCCCGTCACACTTGAAGATTCTAACGGGACGCATTTCTCACTCTTATCGTGCTTAGCAAAATACAAGAATTAGTTTACTTTTCCGATGCTGAAATGAAACCTCCAAAGGCAACGGTTGGGAGAGAGATCTCCTCACCAGAAGCCTGGTGTTTGAAAGCATGAGGAGTGGGCAGCACGGTAGCACAAGTGGATAGCACTGTGGCTTCACAGCGCCAGGGTTTCAGGTTCGATTCCCTGCTGGGTCACTGTCTGTGCGGAGTTTGCACGTTCTCCCCATGTCTGCGTGGGTTTCCTCCGGGTGCTCCGATTTCCTCCCACAGTCTAAAGACGTGCAGGTTAGGTGGATTGGCCACGATAAATTGCCCTTAGTGACCAAAAAAGGTTCGGGGGGGGGGGGGGTTATTGGGTTACGGGGATAGGGTGGAAGTGAGGGTTTAAGTGGGTCGGTGCAGACTTGATGGGCCGAATGGCCTCCTTCTGCACTGTATGTTCTATGTCTATGTTCTAAGAGTTTGATCAGTATGGATGTAGTTCAGGGAAAGCTACACAAACACATGAAGGAACAGAGAATAGAGAGTTACAATGGCAGATTTGGAAGTTGGAAGGAGGGTGGAATGGAGCATAACCATTAGCATGGAATGGAAACATAGAAGCAGGAGTAGGAATTGGCCATTCGGTCCTTCAAACCAGCTCCACCTTCAACATGATCAAGGTTGAAACCTTTCTCAATGCCAAACTCCTGCACTCTCACATACCCCTTGACAGCTGATTCGTCTGAAAGACCTGTTTCTCTTACGTCTATCCGATGTAACTGCTTCCAGTGGTTGCAGGGTCAATAACTAGAGGACACAGGTGATAGGCAAAGAAAAGAGGTGATATGAGGAGAACCCTTTTGCAAAACAAGGGACCAGGATTGAATTAGCTACTTGATGGGGTGGTAGTTGACCTGAAAATTGGTGCAAGAGTCTTTGTCTGTTTCACAGGACATTGACTTTAATGCATGTGTTTTCTGAGCTGAGTAGTTTCAACAGAGAACCAGCTAAATGTTTGAAGGAGAGAGGGGAAATGGGGCAAGGGAATGGCACAAGGTAGATTTTGAAGCAACTGACACAGGAATGATGGACCAAAAATGGCCTCTTTCCGTGCTGTAGTATTCTATGGTTTTGTGTGAAGTCTTCAAATCTACGCACAGATTTTGACATTTGATTCACATGATATATTTTGTGGCTGAAAGTCTGGTTTTAAAGTGATTTCCCAGTGATATTGTTTTTAAACCTTTTTATCCTGGACTATTATGACTTTCATACTTCTGACTCACATCTCCAGGCCTCCTGGAGAGAATCTCTCTCCTTGTTTCAAAAGATTTTCAGGAATATTTTCAGGAAACACCATTTGCCCACTGCTTTAAAAAGCACTTCAAAAATGAGAGATTCCAAAACTGTAACTATCCAGACAAAGTGTCTGTGATGTCTGACTGTGGACACAAATGACTTACATACTTGGGACATACTTTGAGAGACTGCCTGGGTTTCTCGGTTGCGATTCCATCCCGCTACCGCTGAGAGTGAGGACGGAGAATTTGGAGCTCAGCCTAATCTCCCATTCACTGTGGCAGGACAGGAGAATCCCGCTGCCACCAACAGATGGAGAATTCTGCCCACCATCTACAATCCCGCACTCCATTGGGAAGCAAGAATGGGAAAAGGAGTGCCTGGCTCGAGGACAACATCACAGTGATGGAACCTATCATTGAAGCCAAGCAGTCAACTCTCATTAATACAAGAGAAAGTCAAGGAAGAAAACTCAGAATGCGCTGAGAACAGTTCCAAGGGAAGTCCAACAAATTGTTAGATGATGTGCTACTGGTTACAACTGGTTACAATAATCAGATATGTTACGACCGAGACGGGAGGAATGCACCATTTGTCTCTAGTTCCTCGACTCCACGGGTGTTAAATTATGTTTCCAGTTAACTGTGGGGCCAAATATGTGCTTAAACTACTCAGCTCAGAAAACACATGCATTAAAAGTCAATGTCCTGTGAAACAGACAAAGACTCTTGCATCAATTTTCAGGTCAACTTCAAGGAAATCTTGCAATCAGACAATTTCAGGATGTCGAGCGACTTTAGAGCAACTTCCATTTACCTTTTGCTGTGGATCTGGGTCTGCAGCATCAGGAGCAGTCTTTTTCTTTACCCAAGCAGTTGCTCCTTCCTGCTTTCTCCTCGAAAACAAACCAGCTTTTAAAGCACATTTTTCCAAAGCATGGTTGTTCCCCAAGCCATAAAGCACCATGTGAACCTTTAGTGAACAATCCGCCAGGGTCAAGAGCTCTCCAGCTTCTTTAAAACTGCTTAGTTACCTTTTCTTGTAAAATACTGTCTTTTCCAGGTCCAGCAGCAACTAGAGTCCGTGCATTAACCCTTTAACAGACAGTGGGCATGACTCTCCGACTGCATTGCACTAGCACCAATCCTTCTATTCCCAGTGAACATAGAACATAGATAGAACATAGAACATACAGTGCAGAAGAAGGCCATTCGGCCCATCAAGTCTGCACCGACCCACTTAAACCCTCACTTCCACCCTATCCCTGTAACCCAATAACCCCTCCTGACCTTTTTGGACACTAAGGGCAATTTAGCATGGCCAATCCACCTAACCTGTCTTTGGACTGTGGGAGGAAACCAGGGCACCCGGAGGAAACCCACGCAGTCACGGGGAGAACGTGCAGACTCCGCACAGACAGTGACCCAGCGGGGAATTGAACCTGGGACCCTGGTGCTGTGAAGCCACAGTGCTATCCACTTGTGCTACCGTGCTGCCCGGAACCCTGGAAGAATTCCTTAATGGGGTTCACGCTGGATGCCGAATGGATGCTCCCGATCTGCGGTGCCCGATATGATCTAGTACACGCCTTCGCTGGGCATCATCCAGATCAGCATATTTAAATTAGTCTTAAAACTCATTTAAATATGGGTGGCCCGGTCAAGGTCGGAGTCCCACGGCTCCCAGGATTCACCAGCAATTGCTCCTGAATAAACCTTGCATCATGTTTGGAAGAAACCCAATTGTGTGGCATCTCCATACGTTGAGAAAAAAAACCAAAAGAGAAAACTGCCGATGAGGACTGAGGCAAGCGAAAACTGGTGAGGCACTAAAACGCGACGAGACTGGAGGAGAAGATCCTCGAGACTGGGCTCAAACGCCAATCGAAGGAAAAGCTGCCAATGCAGAAGGTTTGAAAAAACAAAGCACAACCGTGAGCTAAGAGAACAATAGTTTCAAAATCATGGCTGCCATTGGAAGTGGGTTGGCTCCAGACTGCAGGGATTTCAGACATAGTAACGTGAAATGGGCTTCGGGACCAGGGATTCAAAATTCTTTCTGATTCTAGGCAAGTTTCAACCCAAATAAGGACAACCACAGTCTGGTAAAAGTAAAAATATATATTTTGTCTTGTGGACTTGGAGGCCTTTTGCTTCCTACATAGAAAAGAAATGGAAGGGAGGAAGGTTGAAAGAAGTATAGACCCAGGGAGCAGGTATCCGGAATGGTGGCAAAGTTGGCACTAAGGATGTAATTGATGAAGACGGTGAGACTTGGAACTCATGTAAAGAGATTTCAACTTTATCCCATTGCAAATCAAACACTGGAGGACCTAAAGGTTGCAACATTTCTCAGCTCAGTGGGGCGTAAAACATTTATGCTGCAACAAAACTTAATCCATCCAGCAAAGCCAGTAGATAAGACCTACAATTAATTGATGAAGATTCCAGAAGGGCATTTCTCAACAAGACCACTTAAAATTGAAGAAAGGTCTTTGTTCCACCGCCGTTCCACGTATTCAAGAAGAAGGTGAAAACATCTAACAATTCGTGGCGACCATAAGAAAGTTAGCAAAAGACTGCGAGTATGGTGAAACACTTGACAACATTGTTCATGATAGGCTAGTATGTGGATTCTGCAACAAAGCTATTCAGCGGAAGTGGCTTACTGTAAGTGACTTAACTCTTAAATCAGCTGTAGAAATTGTCATGTGAATGAAGCTAGAAGCAAAAGAGGCTTCACAGATAGGAGCAGGAGTGAAGATCCAAAAGATGGAGACCACCAAACGACACTGTTATTTGTGGTGGCCAAGATTAGATGCTCAAATCGAAGAGAAAGTTGGGCAATGTCAGTCCTGTACAAAACTAAGAAATACTTCACTGTGCAACCCTTACATCCGTGGGAACAGCCAGCACAGCCATGGCAGAGAATACACATAGATTACACTGGTCCAGTGGAGGGATATGTGTTCCTAGTGATTGTAAATGCACATTCTAAATGGCTGGAGGTAGTGATCATGAAATCCATGATGACAGAACAAACTATTGAGAAGTTGGATGAAATATTTGCAAAATTTGGTAGACGGGAGCAGGCAGTAAGTGACAATGGAACTCAATTCACTTCCAAGGAGTTTGAAAACTATTTAAAGGGAAATGGCATACAGCACATCAAGTCAGCTCCGTACCATCCTTCCACAAATGGATTGCCGAGCGATTCATACAGTCACTTAAACACTCAATTAAGGCATCAAAGAATCAAGGTAAGGTGTCAAGATGAGGGGGGTTGGCCTACCCGAACTTCCAATCCTACCATTGGGCAGCCACCGCAGAGAGAGTGCGGGGAAAGGTGAAGGAGGTGGGAACGGACTGGGTAAAAATAGAAGAGAGCTCCTGTACGGGGACATCCCTCTGGGCACTGGCCACTGCCCCACTCCCAATTCCCCCAGCCAAGTGCTCAAAAAACCCAGTGGTAGTGGTCACGCTTAAAGCGTGGAACCAACTCAGGCACCACCATGGACTGGTAGCAATGTCCACCATGGCCCCATGCTGCAAAAAACATAAATTCGCCCTGCCGACTTTGGGCGCCTCCTTTAACAGATGGAGACAGGTTGAAGGACACTGATAGTTGGGGGCCCATACCTAGATGGCAGGATAGTGACCCTGGGGGAACTGCCGGACAAACTACAGCACCCAAAAGAGAACGAGTTGTGAGATATGCAACTGAGCAACTTCCTCCGCAAGGAGACAGCAACGTTCCCCCAATTACCAGGACACTCCCAACTGGATAGGCTTCTAACCACGGGTGAATTATGGGATGGTAACTGCGCTGACATGTACGGACAACTACTGGAGGAGATACGGTCACTACTGGACGAGACAAGGGAAAAGTGGAAGGAAGAACTAGGTGTTACATTATATGGGTGTAATATATATGCTACTCATTTGTCTTGCCGAGTTCTATTTAACTTGATGATAAACAGTTGAAGTCTTCCAGTTGATGACAAATTATTTATTGAGTAACAAAATAATATACCTGTGAGTTCTTTTACTTTAATACTTTGACTAGTAGTATAATTAACTAAGATTAGATTAAATTAACAATGAATATAATACACTCAGTGCTTCTACACTTCGATCCTCTAGCTGCAATACCCACTAAGAACCTTAAGAAAGAGCAGGAAATCTCTTATATAGTCCTTGTTAGTGTTGCCATCTAGCGATCATCTGACTGTATTGACTGCACATTAACTAATCATGTATTTACATATACAGAGATCACTACACTAGGTATGGAGATAGGGGAAGGATTCTGGGTTAAAGCACTGCATAGGGCGAACTTCACCTCCTCGTTTGCAGGGCTGAGCCTAATGCAGCTAAAGGTCGTGCACAGGGTGCACTTGGCCAGAAGGGTCTTTCTGTGACCAGTGCCAGGAGGGCCGGCCAACCACACCCACATGTTCTGGCCATGTTCCAGACTTGTCAGTGAGGGTGGAGCCATGCCCAATAATGGAGGTCATCAGGGTATCGGAACAGCCAGAACTCTTTACGGGGAGAGAGGCAAACGCCCTAGCCTTTGCCTCCCTGATCGCCCGCCTGAAACTCCTGCTTCGCCGGAGTTCAACAGCACCACACGAGGCCGCAGACTGGCTGGCCGACTTAGCGGAATTCCTCAATTTGGAAAAGAGAAAACTCAACATCAGAGGATCGGAGAAAGGCTTCCGCAATACGTAGAAACTATTTACCAACCTGTTCAAGGACTTGTTCGTGACCAGCGACCGTTAAAGGAGGGGGGGGAGAGAGAGAAGGGCCACAGCAGACCAAAAGATGAAGAGAAGGGAGACGGGGGGAGGGACCAGAGAAGGGAGGGCAGAAGACACCATCTGGAGTGCAGGGGGAGCAGGGCAGAGAGACCAAAGGGCACTGAAAGAGGGGAGGACCCAGGGGCAACAACAAGAGAGCGTGCCTGGGTGACTTCAAACCAGCTCCTGGTGTGTTTCAATACCATGGGGGCCGCATATAAATAGTGAAGCAGAGCAGTCGTGATAACTGATTACTGAGGGCATAATGCTAACAGGCCTCAAATCTGTATATAGATTTGCCGTGTATTTACACCAGATCACTTTGTTTCCCCATTTTCATTTTGTTTTGTACTGTGCGCTGGATTCTCCCACCTCGCCTGCTGCAAGAACTCCACGGGCGAGAGGCCAACAATGTAAAATTCCATTGGCCCCGAGTGGAATTCTGCGGTCGCCGGGCGAACGCGGCCGGAGAATCCGATCCAACGTGTTGCCTTTGCCTCCTTTGATCTCTTTTCTGTATTATTTAAATCTTTACTCAGCAATGTTGCTGCAAGTTAAATGCAAAAACCAATAAAAACATACATTTTTTAAAAAGGCAGCGGAAGCAGAGTTTTTGAATATATTTAAGGCAGAGTTATATAGATTCCTGATTAATGATGGAGTGAAAGGTTATCAGACAATAGGCAGGAATATGGGGTTGAAGGTACAATCAGAACAGCACTGATCTTATTGAATAGCAGAGTAGGCTTATCGACCAGGAAGGCGGTGCACCAGCTGAGACGAGCAAGGGGTGTAGTTTACGGACATGGAGATAAGGCCTTATGTTAGCAGGTCAGTTCCGGAGGGAGGCAGCGGTAAGGGAAATTGTTCAGGTGAGGGATAGGGCCGGGAAGTTGGTGGTGGCTCTGGATCTGATTAACAAGGTCTTTGAGGAATTTTATGAGAGGTATAGGTCCGAGCCACCCGGGGTAGGCCGTGAGATGCAGGAATTTCTAGATGGGTTTGAGTACCCGAGGCTAGGGGAGGGGGACAGGGATACATTAGAAGAAGCAATAGTGGAGCAGGAGATAAAGGATGCGATTAGAAGGATGTAGTCGGGGAAGGTGGCAGGGCCGGATGGGTTTCCGGTGGAATATTATTAAAAATTCAAGGATAAGTTGGCACCCCTGATGGTGGGGATGTTTGAAGAGGCCTGTTGCTAAAACAAGATAAGGACCCGATGGAATGTGGGTCGTATAGGCCCATATCACTTCTGAATGTGGACGCTAAAGCATTGGCGAAGGTACTGGCGGGTAGGCTGGAGGGGTGCCTCCCAAAGGTGATAGGTGAGGATCAGACGGGGTTTGTGAGAGGGAGGCAGCTCTTTTCGAAAATTAGGAGGGTACTGAACCCGGGTCGGGTACAGGAGGTTAAAATGAATGTGCTGCCGTGATTTCTGTTTATTTTTCCAATGCCGACTGATTTTCCTGCCAAAGGCTTTTTTCAGAGAGATTGAGGGAAGGATTACTTTGTTCATATGGGGAGGGAAGGTGGCCAGAGTTAGAAAGGTGCTGCTACAGAGGGGAAAGCAGGCAGAAGCTTTGGGTCTTCCGAACCTGATGTATTATTACTGGGCGGCGAATGTGGAGAAGGTGCGGAGCTGGGTGGGAGGGGTTGATTCCCAGTGGGTCAGAATGGAGGAGAGTTTGTGCAGGGAGTCGGGATTGAAAGCACTAGCAACAGCGCCGCTCCCGATAGCCCCAGAGAAATACTCAGGGAATCCGGTAATAATAGCTTCATTGAGAATTTGGAGGTAGTTTTGCCAACACTTCAGGTTGGGGGCAGGGCCAAGGGAAATGCCGATTCAGGGGAACCACAGATTTGAGCCAGGGAAGTGGGACGGAAATTTTCGGAAATGGGAGGAGAAGGGGATTAAGACACTAAAAGATTTGTTTCTTAGGGGTCGGCTTGCAGGATTGAAGGAGCTGGAAGCGAAGTATGGGCTGGAGCATGGGGAAATGTTTAGATACATGCAGATTCGCAATTTTGCCAGAAAGGAGATACAGAGCTTCCCGGTGGAGCCGGCCTCTACATTGCTGGAGGAGGTGCTGAAAACAGGGGGACTGGAGAAGGGGGTAGTGTCGGCGGTTTACGGAGCTATTTTGGAAGAGGTGGAGGCACCACTGGAAGGGATCAAAGCAAAGTGGGAGGAAGAGTTGGGAGAGGATAAGGAGGATGGGTTCTGGTGTGAAGTGCCCCGGAGAGTGAATGCCTCCACCTCGTGCGCGAGGTTGGGGCTGATACAGCTGAAGGTGGTATACAGAGCACACCTTACAAAGCCGATTCTTTGAAGGAGTAGAAGATGTGTGTGAACGTTGCGGAGGGGTTCCGCTAATCTCGTTCATATGTTTTGGTCCTGTCCAAAGCTAGAGGATTACTGGAAGGAAGTTTTTAGGGTAATTTCTAAAGTGGTGCACGTGAAACGACCCAGGACATATTCGGCGTGTCGGACCTGCCAGGGTTGGAAACGGGTGCGGACGCAGATGTTATAGCCTTCGCCTCATTGATCGCCCGAAAGCGGATCCTGATGGGTTGGAGAGCAGCCTCTCTACCCTGTGCCTTGGCGTGGCGCGGGGGATCTGGTGGAATTCTTGACTCTTGAGAAGGTTAAGTTTGAACTGAGGGGAAGGATGGATGGGTTCTACAATTCATGGGCATTATTCATTATGCACTTTCAAGAACTGGATAACATCGAACATTAGTTGGGGCGGGTGGGTGGGTGGGTTGGGGGGAGGGGGGCTGTGTGTGTTAATGGCGACTATGGGTGATCCCTAATCCCTTTTTGTCATTTGTTTATGTAAACATGCGGGCCAATGTTTGGGGTTTGGTGAGAGGATGGGATTGTTGTTATTGATATGGGGATTGACATATTTGTTACTGATTATGTTTATTGTTGGTGGGTGTACATTTGGGAGAAAATGTGAAAAAGGAGGGGAATAAATAAATATTTTTTTTTAAATAGTAGAGTAGGCTCAAGGGGCCGAATGGCCTAGTGCTGCTCCTAATTCATATGTTTGTGTGTTCGTCTGGCTGATGAGACACAATATATGATGCTTAACACAAGCGATCATCAGCATCACAGTGCAAACCATTGCCTTTGATGGGGTAAAACTCCCACCATCATCACTAATTAACTCCTAATTGTAACCACATACACAAGCAGTCTGCCAATCAATCAAATTGTGGTTGATCTACTTTGCAACTACATTTGCCCATCTTTGATCCTATCCCACGATAACTTTACCTGACAAAAATGATAATTTTCAGTCTTGAAAGTTTCAATTGACTCCCAGGGTTCCAAAGCTTTAGAAGGAGAGGGTGCCACTTTGCCTGTGTGTGATTTCATTCAGAAACACCCTGCTCTCATTTTAATATTGTGCCTCCTTACATAGAATTTACAGTGCAGAAGGAGGCCATTCGGCCCATCGGGTCTGCACCGGCTCTTGGAAAGAGCACCCTACCCAAGGTCAACACCTCCACCTTATCCCCATAACCCAGTAACCCCACCCAACACTAAGGGCAATTTTGGACACTAAGGGCAATTTATCGTGGCCAATCCACCTAACCTGCACATCTTTGGACTGTGGGAGGAAACCGGAGCACCCGGAGGAAACCCACGCACACACGGGGAGGATGTGCAGACTCCACACAGACAGTGACCCAAGCCGGAATCGAACCTGGGACCCTGGAGCTGTGAAGCAATTGTGCTATCCACAAGGCTACCGTGCTGCCCTTGTTCTGGATTTGCACAGATAGTTTCCACCCAAATACCTATATTATTTTTAAAACTCCATCCGTTCGCCACTTAACCATCAAAACTCAAATGGGCACAAAACAAAATTTTGCATTTGACCTGCAAATTAGAATTCTTATAGAATTTACAGTGCAGAAGGAGGCCATTTGGCCCATCAAGTCTGCACCGGCGCTTGGAAAGAGCACCCTACTTAAGCCCATGCCTCCACCCTATCCCCGTTAACCCAATAACCTACCTAACGTTTTGGACACGAAGGGGCAATTTAGCACCGCCAATCCACCTAACCTGCACATCTTTGGACTGTGGGAGGAAACCGGAGCACCCGGAGGCAACCCACGCAGATACGGGGCAAAAGTGCAAACTCCACACAGTCACCCGAGGCAGGAGTTGAACCTGGGACCCTGTAGCTGTGAGGCAGCAGTGCTGACCAATGTGCCACTTGATCCTTTTAGCCCCGATAGGACCTTGGTTAAAGCCGCACTGTTCTCCCATCAGTTGTCACATTATTTTTTTATTTTTTTTTAAAAATTGTTTATTGTCACAAGTAGGCTTCAATGAAGTTACTGTGAAAAGCCCCTAGTCGCCACATTCCGGCGCCTGTCCGGGGAGGCTGGTACGGGAATTGAACCGTGCTGCTGGCCTGCTTTAAAAGCCAGCGATTTAGCCGAGTGAGCTAAACCAGCCCCTATCTGAACCTTGTTGAAGTATCTGCACCAGGTTTCCAGTTTATGATTGTTTGTATATACTCACAAAGGATCCCAGACTGTGGCCAAGCTCATGAGCCAGAGCGAGATGGACTATTCTCTGAGGAAGCTGGTTGCCGTAGTTCTTCACTGTGACCAGTCCTGTGTTCAGACTTTGAGAACAGATCCCTCCAAAAGACCCTGTGAGAAAGTGAATGTCAGTGGTTACAACTGGGAGATGTATTGTCCGATAAAAGGTCCATTGTGAAAAACAATGACAGGCATTTTCTCTCCGGGAAAAGAATGACTCCAAGGAATGAGGAAATTCAGTTATGTTGATAGATTGGAGAATTTGAGATTGTTTTCCTCAAAAAAGGGAAGATTAAGAGAAGATTTTGATCGAGGTGAGTCGGAATAGAGTAAATCGGAAGAAACTGTTCCCATTGGTGGGAGGATCAAGAATGAGAGGGCACAGATTAAGGGGTTCGACAAAAGAAGCAATAGCGACATGGGGAGAAACCATTTCACACAGTCAGCAATTAGGATCTGGAATGTTACTGCCTGAGAGTGAGGGGGAGGCAAGGTCAATCCAGGTATTTAAGATGGAATTGGATTGTTATCTGAAAAGGAAGAATGTGCAGGGTTCCAGGTTGAATGTTGTTGGAGTTGCACTCATCCAGACAAGGGGAAAGTATTCCATCACACTCCTGACTTGTACCTTGTAGATTGTGGACAAGCTTTGGGGAGTCAGGAGGTGAGTTACTCGCATGATTCCTCGCCTCTGACCTGCTCTTGTAGCCACAGTATTAATGTGACTAGTCAGTTCAGGTTTTGGTCAATGTAACCCCCAGTTTGTTGATAGTGGGGGACTCAGTGATGTTAATGCCATTGAATGTCATGGGGGGAATGGTTAGATTCTCTCTTCTTGGAGATAGCCATTGCCTTGCACCTGTGTGGCGGTTTCTGGGGGCGTCATGGTGGCACAGTGGTTAACACTGCTACCTCGCAACACCAGGAACCCAGGTTGAAATCTGGCCTTGGATCACTGTCTGTATGGAGTCTGCACGTTCTCCTCATGTCTGCATGGGTTTCCTTCGGGTGCTCCGGTTTCCTACCACAGTCCAAAGATGTGCAGGTTAGGTGGATTGGCCATGATTAAAAAATTGCTCCTTATCGCTAAGGATTTGCAGGTTGTAGGATTACGGGGACAGGGCGGGGGAGTGAGCCTCGGTAGGGTGCTCTTTCAGAAGGTCGGTGCAGACTTGATGGGTCGAATGGCCTCCTTGTGCACTGAAGGGTTCTATGATATGTTACTTGCCAATTGTCAGCCCCAGTCTGGATATTGTCCAGGTCTTCCTGCTTTTGGACACAGATTAGACTACTTCACATTTGAGGATTCATGAACGATGCTGAGCAGCGAACATCCCCACTTCTGACCTAATGATGGAATGAAGATCATTGAAGCAGCTGAAGATGACTGGGCCTCAGACACTACCCTCAGGAACTCCTTCAGTGAAGTCCTGGAGCTGAGATGATTGACCTCCCACCACCACAACCATCTTCCTTTGTGCCAGGTATGATTCCAACTAGTGAAGAGTTTTACTCCCGATCACCATTGATTCCAGTTTTGCTCGAACTCCTCGAGGCCATTCTCGGTCAAATGCTACCTTGATGTCAAGGGCGGTCACTCTCACCTCACCTCTGGAGTTCAGCTGGAGTTCAATCAGGCCAAGCTCAAGAGCATACTACCAAGTTACCATCAACACGTCACCTGTTCCACCAGAGGCCCAAACATCCTGGACCACTGCTACACAAATATCAAACATGCGTACCGCTCTATCGCCCACCCACACTTTGGCAAATCTGACCACAGGGCTGTGCTCCTGCTCCTGGCTTATAAGCAAAAACTGAAGCGGGAGAATCTGTCAAAGAAAGTTGTGCATTGTTGGTCTGAGGAATCGGACGATCTCCTACAGGACTGCTTAGAGTCAGTGGACTGGTCAGTATTTTAAAACTCTGTGACCAGCCTGAACAAGTACACCACTACAGTGACTGACATCATTAGTAAGTGTGCAGACGATTGTGTGCCAAAGAAGCAAATCCGCGTGTTTCCCAACCGGAAACAAGAACATAGAACGATACAGCGCAGTACAGGCCCTTCGGCCCTCGATGTTGCACCGACATGGAAAAAATCTAAAGGCCATCTAACCTACACAATGCCATTATCATCCATATGCTTATCCAATAAATTTTTTAATGCCCTCAATGTTGGCGAGTTCACTACTGTTGCAGGTAGGGCATTCCAAGGCCTCACCACTCTTTGCGTAAAAAACCCACCTCTGACCTCTGTCCTATATCTATTACCCCTCAATTTAAGGCTATGTCCCCTCGTGCTAGCCACCTCCATCCGCGGGAGAAGGCTCTCGCTGTCCACCCTATCTAACCCTCTGATCATTTTGCATGCCTCTATTAAGTCACCTCTTAACCTTCTTCTCTCTAACGAAAACAACCTCAAGTCCATCAGCCTTTCCTCATAAGATTTTCCCTCCATACCAGGCAACATCCTGGTAAATCTCCTCTGCACCCGTTCCAAAGCTTCCACGTCCTTCCTATAATGAGGCGACCAGAATTGTACGCAATACTCCAAATGCGGCCGTACTAGAGTTTTGTACAACTGCAACATGATCTCATGGCTCCGGAACTCAATTCCTCTACCAATAAAGGCCAACACACCATAGGCCTTCTTCACAACCCTATCAACCTGGGTGGCAACTTTCAGGGATCTATGTACATGGACACCGAGATCCCTCTGCTCATCCACACTACCAAGAATTTTACCATTAGCCAAATATTCCGCATTCCTGTTATTCTTTCCAAAGTGAATCACCTCACACTTCTCCACATTAAACTCCATTTGCCACCTCTCAGCCCAGCTCTGCAGCTTATCTATGTCCCTCTGTAACCTGCAACATCCTTCCGCACTGTCTACAACTCCACCGACTTTAGTGTCGTCTGCAAATTTACTCACCCATCCTTCTGTGCCCTCCTCTAGGTCATTTATAAAAATGACAAACAGCAACGGCCCCAGAACAGATCCTTGTGGTACACCACTCGTAACTGAACTCCATTCTGAACATTTCCCATCAACTACCACTCTCTGTCTTCTTTCAACTAGCCAATTTCTGATCCACATCTCTAAATCACCCTCAATCCCCAGCCTCCGTATTTTCTGCAATAGCCAACCGTGGGGAACCTTATCAAACGCTTTACTGAAATCCATATACACCACATCAACTGCTCTACCCTCGTCTACCTGTTCAGTCACCTTCTCAAAGAACTCGATAAAGTTTGTGAGGCATGACCTACCCTTCACAAAACCATGCTGACTATCCCTAATCATATTATTCCTATCTAGATGATTATAAATCGTATCTTTTATAATCCTCTCCAAGACTTTACCCACCACAGACGTTAGGCTCACCGGCCTATAGTTACCGGGGTTATCTCTACTCCCCTTCTTGAACAAAGGGACCACATTTGCTATCCTCCAGTCCTCTGGCACTATTCCTGTAGCCAATGATGACCTAAAAATCAAAGCCAAAGGCTCAGCAATCTCTTCCCTGGCTTCCCAGAGAATCCTAGGATAAATCCCATCCGGCCCCGGGGACTTATCTATTTTCACCTTGTCCAGAATTGCCAACACTTCTTCCCTACGCACCTCAATGCCATCTATTCTAATAGCCTGGGTCTCAGCATTCTCCTCCACAATATTATCTTTTTCTTGAGTGAATACTGACAAAAAGTATTCATTTAGTATCTCGCTTATCTCCTCAGCCTCCACACACAACTTCCCACCACTGTCCTTGACTGGCCCTACTCTTACCCTAGTCATTCTTTTATTCCTGACATACCTATAGAAAGCTTTTGGGTTTTCCTTGATCCTACCTGCCAAAGACTTCTCATGTCCCCTCCTTGCTCATCTTAGCTCTCTCTTTAGATCCTTCCTCGCTTCCTTGTAACTATCAAGCGCCCCAACTGAAACTTCTGGATGAACAGGGATATCCACTGCTTGCTGAAGTCTAGGTCTGAGGCATTCAAGTCAGGCGACCCTGACCTCTATAAGAAAGCCAGATATGATCTAAAGAAATCCATCAAAGATGCCAAAAGACAGTACTGGACCAAGCTTGAGTCCCAGGCTAGCTACATGGACCCCCGCCGTCTATGGAAAGGTCTGCAAGATATAACAGGCTACAAAATGAAGGCATGTAAAATAGTCGGCTCCAACGCACCCCTCCCTGATGAGCTCAACGCATTCTATGCCCGCTTTGAGCAAGAGGTCAGCGAGAGCGAGAGCGAGCCCCCCAGAAGCCACGGATGAACTTGTATCTGAGATCACCACTGCAGACGTCAGAGCAGCCTTCTCGAAGGTCAACCCACGGAAAGCCACTAGCCCGGATGGGGTACCCGGACGAGCACTCAGGTCTTGCATGGATCAGCTGGCAGGGGTATTCGCAGACATCTTCAACCTCTCTTTACAACAATCTGAGGTCCCTATCTGCTTCAAGACGACGACCATCATCCCTGTACCAAAAAAAAAGCCAAGCAGCGTGCCTTAATGACTATCGTCCAGTGGCTCTGACATCCATCTTCATGAAGTACTTCGAAAGGTTGGTCATGGCACGAATCAACTCCAGCCTCCTGGATTGCTTTGATCCACTACAGTTTGCCCACCGCTGCAACAGGTCCACAGCAGACGCAATCTCCATGGCCCTGCACTCTACCCTGGAATACCTAGATAACAAAAACACCTATGTCAGACTCTTATTTATCGACTGCAGCTCAGCCTTCAACACCATAATTCCTACGAAACTCATCTCCAAACTTCGTGGCCTTGGCCTTGGCTCCTCCCTCCGTGACTGGATCCTGAACTTTCTAACCCACAGACCACAATCAGTAAAGATAGGCTACAACACCTCCTCCACGATCATCCTCAACACCGGTGCCCCACAAGGCTGTGTTCAGCCCCCTACTATACTCCTTATACGCCTATGACTGTGTGGCCAAATTCCCCTCCAACTCGATTTTCAAATTTGCTGATGACACCACCGTTGTGGGTCGGATCTCAAACAATGACGAGGCAGAGTATAGGAGTGAGATAGAGAATCTGGTGAACTGGTGCAACGACAATAATCTCTCCCTCAATGTCAACAAAACGAAGGAGATTATCATCGACTTCAGGAAGCGTAGTGGAGAACATGCCCCTGTCTACATCAATGGGAATGAAGTAGAAAGTGTCGAGAGCTTCAAGTTTTTAGGTGTACAGATCACCAACAGCCTGTCCTGGTCCCCCCATGCCGACACTATAGTTAAGAAAGCCCACCAACCTCTCTACTTTCTCAGAAGACTGAGGAAATTTGGCATGTCAGCTATGACCCTCACCAACTTCTACAGATGCACCATAGAAAGCATTCTATCTGGCTCTACCCAAGACCGCAGGAAACTACAAAAGGTCTTGAATGTAGCCCAGTCCATCACGTAAACCAGCCTCCCATCCATTGACTCTGTCTATAATTCCCGCTGCCTCAGAAAGGCAGCATAATTATGGACCACACACGCCCCGGACATACTCTCTTCCACCTCCTTCCGGCAGGAAAAAGAAAAAGAAAAAGAAAAAGCACGTGGTGTGAGTCTGTGCTGGGCTGAATAAGTTCCTGTTACACTCAGAGGCAGCACCCAGAATGAACGGGAACCGTGGTGCCCTCTGCCTTTATAGTGTGTGTATTCTAACTGGTGATTGGCTGCGGTGTTTGTACATGTTGATTGGTCCCTGTGTGTGTCCATCAGTGCGTCTGCACCATGATATACTGGCGTATATTATGACAATTTCTATTAACGCTAATGAGACTCAAAACTTCTCTGCTACATCTAAAGATCCTGGAGTCAGACAGCAATACTTGATTGGATGTGCAACAGGTGTGAAGGAATGGGACACTGACTGTGAGGCCTATAGTGATACTGTTCCTAAACTTTCCAGATTCACGTGTGCACTGAGATTTGAATGTTTGGATCATATTGCGGACTGATAGGGAGTCATAGAACATATAGAACACATAGAACACATAGAACACAGAATTTCTGCAGTGCAGATGGAGGCCATTCGACTCATTGAGTCGACACCGATCCTTTGAAAGACCACCCTACCGAGTCCCACTCCGCTGCCCTATCCTAGTAACCCTGCACATTGATCATAGTCAATCAACCCAACCTGCACATATTTGGACTGTGAGAGGAAACCGGATCACCTGGAGGAAACCCACACACGTGGAGAACGTGCAAACTCCACACAGAAAGTCACCCAAGGCCACAATCAAACCCGGATCGCTGGCACTGTAAGGCAGCAGTGCTAACCACTGTGCCACCCACCCAGTCAGTTAAATTAAAGTACCTGGTTACGGACAGAGAAATGGAGGATGTGACAATGTACGCTCTTTAAATTGATGCGACTTTGGAAGGACTACTTTGGGATCTCAGCAGAGGCCTCAGCCTGTTGATAGTGATGAGTTTTTATATTTAGCATCAATCTTTCGCTAATCCAGTCCAGTGAATCCAGAAGGTAGACTCTGAACCCAAAGCTCTGCAAAAGATAGTGGCTGTGCATGTATGTTTTATTTGGTTACAGTGATGACAATAAAAATAACTCGATTTTCAAACTCAATTTTCTGTGTAAAACTTTGCGCCTTCCAGAGGTAATGACTCATACAAATGTAAGATGAACTTTATTGATTTTACACATTGGAAGAACAGAATTCTCTGGAGCCTGGAATCATTCTCATGGTGCTCCTGTTGTGCTGCACTGTTTTGACCAGCTGTAGGTCAATGCTGGATTTGGCTTTATGCAGATTGATGCACCATACTGTGTTGTACCTGTGCTGGTTTGGCCAGCTGGCTGAGATCCTGACCATCATTGAGTCTTGTCATAGAATCCCTACAGTGTCGCATGGGGCCATTCGGCCCATCTTCTGCACAAACTCTCCAAAAGATAACTCTACGCAGATCCACTCCCCTGCCCAACCCGTCCTATCTCTGCAACCTAACCTGCACATCCCTGGACACTAAGGGGCAATTTATCATGGCCAATCCACCTAACCTGCACATCATTGAACTATGGGAGGAAACTGGAGCACCCGGAGGAAACCCTCGCAGTCATGGGGAGAACGTGCACACTCCACACAATCACCAAGGCTGGAATTAAACCCGGGTCCCTGGCGTTGTGAGGTAGCAGTGATAACCACAGTGTCACCCTGGACATATTCTGGGAGGTAAAGATTGCTTGTTAATACGTTACTGTGAGGATATATTTTAAACACTCCCCCTCTTTCAGTGCTACTGGTGTGTCAGGCAGCTTTTGGGAACCTTGAAAATGGCGTCTCCTGAAGCCACCTCATTCAGCCCAAAGCCAACATGGTATAATGAAGATGGTAAACTGGGTGACCCTCAGTGAGCAAGCCCAGCTGCTAGGGGCAGCATGGTAGCATACTGGTTATCACTATGGCTTCAAAGCACCAGGGTCCCAGGTTCGATTCCCGGCTTGGGTCACTGTCTGTGCGGAGTCTGCACATCCTCCCCGTGTGTGCGTGGGTTTCCTCCGGGTGCTCCGGTTTCCTCCCAAAGTCCAAAGATGTGCAGGTTAGGTGGTTTGGCCATGATAAATTGCCCTTAGTGTCCAAAATTGCCCTTAATGTTGGGCAGGGTTACTGGGTTATGGGGATAGGGTGGAGGTGTTGACCTTGGGTAGGGTACCTGTGCTGGTGCCAAGAGCCGGTGCAGACTCGATGGGCCGAATGGCCTCCTTCTGCACTGTAAATTCTATGATAATCGCGGAACAGGCCATTGTGGGTGCTCCCCCCCCCCCTCCCCCGGGGTCAGAATCCCCCCCACCCTCCAGAACGGCACCAGCACACTCACCTTCCAGGCCCCGCTGCATAATCCACATCGACGGGACTCGGCCAAACTAATCCCATCGGGGCCCGGAGAATCGCCACCGGCGTGGTGGTGATCCCACGGGCGCCCAGAAAACGGCGGCAGAAAATGGGGAGGCGGTGCACAACCCCCCCCCGCCCCTGGGGATTTTACGACCCACCGCCGGGTCAGAGAATCCCGGCCGTGTCTGCGTGGGTTTCCTCCGGATGCTCCGGTTTCCTCCCACAAGTCCCGAAAGATGTGCTGTTAGGTAATTTGGACATTCTGAATTCTCCCTCCGTGTACCTGAAAAGGTGCTGGAATGTGGCGACTAGGGGCTTTTCACAGTAACTTCATTGTAATGCTAATATAAGCCTACTTGTGACAATAAAGATTATTATTAAAAAGGGCCTGACAGCCCTTAGTCGGAAAATGATGGCAGTTTCAGGAAGGCAGAGATTCTGGGCTCCGATCTCCTAGATTGGGACTATGCAGCTAATTGAGAATTAACAAGGTTTACCCTGGTGTCACTGCAGTCTTTGAGGAGGAAGTTATTCATGCAAATGATCCTTCAGTGAGTGGTATCTTAGTGACCCTCAGTAGGAGGGTGCGGAAGCGTTGAGGGAGCAGACACAGTGCAGAATCTTCTTTCACTTGTAGCATAGTGTCAATGAGACATTCAGGCATGCCCTCCGCACCTCCGCACCTCTCTCACACAACACATGGGTCCTCCAGCTAGGGGGTCCAGCACTCCCAGCACAGCAGGAGAAAGGTTCTCATGAGGCAGCTTCTACTCAAAGGGACGACACAAGGTCCTCCTCTTGCCCAGATTCTCTGACAGTGGTTGGGTTCTGGGACACTTGTTACAGAGACATCATGACCCTGTACCCTGACATTTAACACTGGTCTAATTCCAACTGAGTTGTACCCTGCACAGCCACCAGATTCCAGGTACTGCTCTCACTCAGTCAACACTTGATCACAATCCTAGGCTAAAGAGTGTGGTGATAACCACTGTAGATATGCGTACTTGCAGTAGGGGGATGTTTGGCTGTACCTGTAATACAGGTTCCTCCGGTAAGCCCCTGCCGGCTAGCTCCGCCCACAGGGAGCTTGTGTATAAATATGCATGTGAGTCACTCAGACCCTAGTCTTCAGTTGCAGCCGGAGGAATAGCATCACACAGCAATAAAGCCTCGATTGAACTTGTCTCTCGTCTTTGACTGCAATTGTTAGCGCCACAAAGAGTAGGACAAGTACATGTAATAAAAGCATGGATGGATTTATTGCCACTTGGTGCACATCATTCAGTCAAAGAAGAACAAAGAACAAAGAAAAGTACAGCACAGGCCTGCGCCGACCATGCTGCCCGTCTAAACTAAAATCTTCTACACTTCCGGGGGCCGTATCCCTCTGTTCCCATCCTATTCATGTATTTGTCAAGATGCCCTTTAAACGTCACTTTCGTCCCTGCTTCCACCACCTCCTCCGGCAGCAAGTTCCAGGCACCCACTACCCTCTGTGTAAAAGACTTGCCTAGCACCTCTCCTCTAAACCTTGCCCCTTGCACCTTAAACCTATGTCCCGTAGTAATTGACCCCTCTACCCTGGGAAAAAGTCTCTGACTATCCACTCTGTTTATGCCCTTCATAATTTTGTAGACCTCTATCAGGTCGCCCCTCAACCTCCTTCGTTCCTGTGAGAACAAACCGAGTTTATTCAACCTCCCCCCATAGCTAATGCCCTCCATACCAGGCAACATCCTGCTAAATCTCTTCTGCACTCTCTCTAAAGCCTCCACATCCTTCTGGTAGTCAGGCAACCAGAATTGAACACTATACTCCAAGTGTGGCCTAACTAAGGTTCTATACAGCTGCAACATGACGTGCCAACTTTTATACTCAATGCCCCGGCCAATGAAGGCAAGCATGCCGTATGCCTTCTTGACTACTTTCTCCACCTGTGTTGCCCCTTTCAGTGACCTGTCGACCTGTACACCTAGATCTCTCTGACTGTCAATACTCTTGAGGGTTGTACCATTCACTGTATATTCCCTACCTGTATTAGACCTTCCAAAATGCATTACCTCACATTTGTCCGGATTAAACTCCATCTGTCATCTCTCCGCCCAAGTCTCCAAATGATCTAAATCCTGCTGTATCCCCGGACAGTCCTCATCGCTGTCTGTAATTCCACCAACCTTTGTGTCGTCTGCAAACGTACTAATCAGGCCAGTTACATTTTCCTCCAAATCATTTATATATAGATCATTGAAGATGGCAGAAGAGTTTCATAGAAGTTCATAGAATTTACAGTGCAGAAGGAGGCCATTCGGCCCATCGAGTCTGCAAGAGCACCCTACCCAAGCCCATACCTCCACCCTATCTCCATAACCCCGTAACCCAGTAACCCCACCTAACACTAAGGGCAATTTGGACCCTAAGGGCAATTTATCACGGCCAATCCACCTAACCTGCATATCTTTGGACTATAGGAGGAAACCGGAGCACCCGGAGGAAATCCACGCACACACGGGAGGAGGAGGTGGAGGGAGCAGTGAATAAATTATTTAGTACTCTGGACGTTATTAATAGTGGCATAGAATACAAGAACAAGGAGATTGTCCTAAACTTGTACAAAACACCAGTTAGACCTCAGGTGCAATGCTGTGTGTAGTTCTGGTCGCCACACTATATAAAGGCTATGAATGCATTGGGGAGAGTGCAGAAGAGGTTTGCAAGAATGATTCCAGGGATGATAAACTTCAGTAATGAAAATAGATTGGAGAGGGTGGGAAAGTTCTCCTTGGAGAGGAGAAGGCTAAGACTAGATTTGATAGAGATGTTCAAAATCATGAGGGAGCTGGACAGTGTAAAAGGGAGAAACTGTTTCCACTTGAACAAGGATCAAGAACGAAAGGGCACAGATTTAAAATGATTTGCAAAAGATGCAAATGTGAGATGCAAAAAAACTTTTTCACACAACGAGTGGTTGGGGCCTGGAATACACTGCCTGGAAGTGTGGTGGAGGTAGGTTCAATCGAGGCATTAAATGATAATTTGAATAGAAACAATGTGCGGGGGTACGGGGAAGAGACAGGGGAATGGCACTAAGTCATCATGCTCATTTGGAGAGCCAGTCCAGAACGATGGGCCAAATGGCCTCCTTCTGTACCGTAACAATTCTGTGATTCTGAGAACTAAGTCACAGTTCTTATTAACTGTTGTAAAGAGGGATTCGTCTTACCCAGGTCCCCTCGCCATGCGACTCCCAATATGCCACTGAAATCTCGATCTGTCAGGAGGTACGACAGGCAGTAGTTGTTCCGGATTCTTTTGGAATATAATTCCAGCAGTTTCTCTATGCTAATGAAGGGAATATGGAGTGGATTGGCCTCATTATATTCTGAATCAATCTGAAATTCAAAAATTCATTTGTCGCTTTATTACTAAGCTCGGAAAGAAAGACAGAGAGACTGTGGAAAATCGCATCTACAAGTGATTAAAACCTACACTCAGAAGCGCGTTGGGCACGAACAGCTACATTCCTTCCAACCTGCCTTTGTATTCGATCTGGGCTGATGGAGTTAACGTTTTCTTGCTGTAGGTGTCTTAGGGGAAGTGTGGTAGGAGCCAATTTACATATGTTCACAATGAAGTATTACAGGCTGTAATTGGGTACAGGTTGGTGCAGGTTGGGAAATTCAGTTAAGGTCAGAAGGGATCTTGCTGTGCAAAGTATGATTGTTATGGTGGAGAGCTACATATAATGAGCTATAGCGAATAGCGACAGAGCGGATTCTGCATCCACCACTCTCAATACTCACAACTAGGATGTAGATTGCGACAAATTAGACTGAGAAATATGGAAAAATTAACAAAAGCAAAGTGAGAATCTTTCTGCATCAACATCAGGGGGAAGTGAATCATTTTTAAATAGTTGTTTGATAGTTCAGAACAGTATTGCTGAAAAAGCGACATACTGCCAAAGTTTTTTTATCTTACAGTCATCCGAACACAAAATAAACCAGCAGTTGGGGCCTCACGGTAGCATGGTGGTTAGCATCAATGCTTCACAGCTCCAGGGTCCCAGGTTCGATTCCCGGCTGGGTCACTGTCTGTGTGGAGTCTGCACGTCCTCCCCGTGTGTGCGTGGGTTTCCTCCGGGTGCTCCGGTTTCCTCCCACAGTCCAAAGATGTGCGGGTTAGGTGGATTGGCCATGCTAAATTGCCCGTAGTGTAAGGTTAATGGGGGGATTGTTGGGTTATGGGTATACGGATTACGTGGGTTTAAGTAGGGTGATCATTGTTCGGCACAACATCGAGGGCCGAAGGGCCTGTTCTGTGCTGTACTGTTATATGTTCTAAAGGGGACAACAATTTATACTATATGAAAAGAGAGTGCAGATTGGTTGGCAATTGGTAGAGGTGCTGCTGTGAATTTAAAAAAATTTACGCAAGGCTCCCTTTCTCACCCCATGTCTGGCTCGCCAGGGGCTGTTTAGCACACTGGGCTAAATCGCTGGCTTTGAAAGCAGACCAAGGCAGGCCAGCAGCATTCCTGTAACAGTCTCCCCAAACAGGCGCTGGAATGTGGCGACTAGGGGCTTTTCACAGTAACTTCATTGAAGCCTACTCGTGACAATAAGCGATTTTCATTTCATTTCATTTCATGTCTTTTTTATGGACTTGCAAGGTGTGGGTATTGCTGGAAGAGTTGGTATTTATTGCCCTGAGAAGGTGGATACTACTGGGAGACTTCCATGACCATTTTAGAAGGCAGTTAAGATCCGTGTTTTGAAAGTCACAATATTCAACGTAGGATTGAATTTAATATCCGAGGCTTGAATACCCACTCGACAGTGTTCACAGCACAAAGAGTTTGGCCTGTGTAGTCCAGCCCTGTACAATGTGATTGGCTGTTAGACTGGCCAATGGTTAATATGTCAGCAAGCACTCCAGTGCACAGATAGCACACATGTGCATTTTATAAATTAATTCTAGGGCTCTGGACATCATTGGCAAGGACAACATTTATTTCCTATCCCTTATGACCAAGGTTTTATATAATCAAGCAGGTTGGTGTGGGACTTGAGTTACATATGGGTAAGGATGACTGTTTTTCTTCCCTAAAGGATATTAGGGAGCCAGTGCAATGTTATGGCAATCCGATAGTTTCCTCATCACTTCCATTAGATTTTTCAAAATCAGTTGAAATTCCAAAACTGCCCTGGTGGGATTTTTCCGCACATTCTCTGGATACTGAGTTTAAGTGCGGTACCTTGTGCCTTTCCCAGGGAGAGTTTGATGGCAGGGTGTCGGGTAAGGACCCTATCACCTTTCCACCTCTGCCCCTTGTTATGCTTGCAGCATATGCCCATGAGCAAATGAAGAAGATAGACTCCAGAGGGGCAGATTATCTTTCAGTTGGCTCATATCTAGGAATGTTCCTGGGGAGCCAGTAAAATGTAAATAACTTTAGGGGACATTCCATTGAAGAGGCATCAGAATACAACGGGTCAGTGTGGAGTTAACAGTTACTGCTGTCTGAATATCTACGGGTACTGAGATACAATAGTCAGCCAGAGTGTCTGAAAATTGATGGAGGCAAAGAAAACCACTTTAGCACAAGAAGGTCCAAATGACCATAATTCCTTCCCCATTGTGCGTCAATTGCTTACATGGGGGGGGGGGGGGTTGATGCCCGAGGACTGTTTTTGGTTTTATTATCTTTTATTTATTAAACACAGTGCTGGAGCACACCGCACCTGCCAGTCTGCACATTCATTCTGTGGTCGCCTGCCTCGACTCCTGTTTCAGCTCTCCCTATCCACCAAACCAAAACTCCAGCCACTGTGCAGACATTTTTAAAGGTAAGTTTCTCCCAAATTGGCAAATCTGACCCGGGCTTGGAAATCTGGGTCCATATGTTCACTGCAGGGGCTCAGCCGCAAACCTTACCTTTGACTGGGAAAGCTAGAAACATGTTGTTATACGGAGTGAGTCACTGTGAGTTTGTTGGCAGAAACTTCCAAACTCTGTCTTCCTCAGTGATATAAAGGGGAATCCTTGGTTAAGGAAGGTTTATACCCAGCATCTTGGGAAAACTAGCAGAACAATGACTACCATGATGCTCCTAAAGATATCAGTGCATGTTACCTCTTTTTTTTGGCGAATTACCTTTTCTTGTTTGAATGAGGAGCAGGTGTTACACTTTGGGTGTTGAGAATGTAAACATTTATTCTTTCTTTTAATTCAAACCTATGAGAAAGCCGGTGTTGTATTTTCTATTGAAAGTCAAGGCACTCAAGGGGTTAAAACATTCTTCTTTATAAAAACATCTTGTGATTAATCGAGAGGTGTAGAAGTGATTCACCAGGATGTTGTCTGGATGGAACATTTAAATTGTGAAGGGAGGTTGAATAGGCTTGGGTTGTTTTCACTGGAGCAGAAAGGTAAGTAGCGACCTAATCGAGGTGTACAAGATTATGAGGGACATGGACAGGGTGGATAGGGAGCAGGAGCCTCCCTTAGTTGAAAGGTCAGCTACGAGGGCACACAAGCTCAAGGTAAGGGGCAGGAGGCTTAGGGAGAATGTGAGGAAAAACATTTTACCCAGAGGGTTGTGACGGTCTGGGATGCACTACCTGGGAGGGTGGTTGAGGCAGGTTGATTCACATCCTTTCTAAAGTACCTGGATGAGCATTTGGTACATCATAATGTTCAAGGCTATTGGCCAAATGCTGGCAAATGGGATTAGGTAGGTAGGCCAAATGTGCCGGTGCAGCCTCGATGGGCCGAAGGGCCTTTTCTGCACTGCATTATTCTGTGATTCGGAGGCTTCTGGGTTCCTAGTACAGCTATGCAGTCACTACTCCAGCATAACCTTACATCATTTTGGTAAATGTCTAAAATGTTCTACTTACCAACATATCCTTCACCTGGAAGTTTATGTGACGTATCCCCTCAAAGTTCACACTCCCGTATAATTTATTCACTGCCTTCAAATAATTTGCAATCTGAAGAGAGGCAGAAAATTAATAAAATCCTTTAATCCTTTAAAGTCCAACAATTTCTCTCAATAAAGGTCTTCCATTACCATTCATTTGTGGATATTAGTTCACCTCTTTTGATCACATTATGATCACTGCTGATAGTAATTAATTGACGTTAATGACTATTGATTGCCATTGGTCAGTAATTATCGGGATGAGCCTATGTTGCATTGGAATTGACCAGTGTTGCTGGGTAGATGTTTGATTCTAATTGTTATTCACTGACTAAGATTGAATAAGGACTATTCCTAAATTTGCCACCTTTCCCACGCCAATCCAAATTATTCTGCGATGTACAATTCACCTGATTCCCAACACCTGTCCAAGGCACACGTCAGGAGTGTGGTGGAACACTCTCCACTTGCCTGGACAAGTGCAGCTCCAACAACACTGAAGAAGCTCGACACCATCGCTGCTTGATTGGCACCCCTTCCACAAACATTCACTCCCTCCACCACTGATGCTCAGTTGCAGCAATCTGTCCATCCAGATGATGCACTGCAAGAGCTCACCAAGCTTCCTTCTACAGCATCTTCCAAACCCGTGACCGCTACCATTCATAAGGACAAGGGCAGCAAACACATGGGAACACCACCACCTCGAAGTTCTCCTTCCAATTCACTTACTACCCTGACTTGGAAATATATTTCCATTCCTTCACTGTCGCTGGGTCAAAATCCTGGGTCAATAAGGCAGCTCACCACCACCAATTAGGGATGGGCAATAAATGCTGTCCGATATTTAAAAAGTTAAAATGAAAGGATACATGTTAGCAACACGTTTTGCCAGAATCTGCCATGAGATGAAAATGAAATGAAAATTAAATGAAAATCGCTTATTGTCACGAGTAGGCTTCAAATGAAGTTACTGTGAAAAGCCCCTAGTCGCCACATTCCGGCGCCTGTCCGGGGAGGCTGATACGGGAATTGAACCGTGCTGCTGGAGTGCTTGGTCTGCTTTAAAAGCCAGCGATTTAGCCCAGTGAGCTAAACATGTGTCTTTTCAGCAATACCCAGGTTCTGTCCCAACAAACAATTATTAAAATTCAAACTTCAGGATCCAAATTCATCCAAATGTTGCGGTGGTTTAATCAAGGAAGGTGATTTTTTAAATATCTTTTCCACCTCCAGAGTCAATTACACTAGTATGCTTCCATTCTGTGAGCCACCCTCTCTAAACCTCTCCTGGGTAAAGTACATCACATTTGGCAGAACGAGTAGTTAGAAGTTCTCACATGGAAAGGTTTGTAGGTTTCTGCTGCATTTTTCTCAGTGAATTCATGTTTTTGTCAGAAATCTTCCCTGTTCCAGTATTCTGCCAGATATAAGAGGCAGATTCACATTGGCAAATACACAGCCTTGTATTGGGAAATGAACTTGAGTTCTAAACATAGCTGAGTCTGTTTATTGAAACAGCCCCTCCTAAAATACTGACATTACTGAGCCTGTTGTTACATGAGCGAGTTATTAGGAAATTGGGTCCAGAAATGGGATCGAAGCTGTAGCAGGCAATTTAGGGGTTAAACAGACTGAGGGGAAAAACTGCTAGCATGGTGTCAGAGGGGTATCCCACACCTGGCCTGAGATACATTGTCCCATTCAGACTTAAACTCGTTAGTGGGAATACACAAGATGCCCCAATTTAGCAAGGGTGAATCACCCAAGATCCATTGCCCTTCGGGACACTCCTGTGTGACCAGCCAGTAGCCCATTACAGAGCCTGATGGCCTGTTTGTCCATCAATGGGAGGTTAGTTGCATATCAAGAGCATGGCTCTGTTCTCTTATATAAACAGGAGAGGGAAATTAAACAGCCAAAATAATAACGATGATGGGTTCAAGTCTGAACACCCCAGGAGAGAAATTTGTTTGAGAGTTTAGAGCTCAGAGAGAGGGGGCTGGATTCTCCGATTGTGAAGCTATGTCCTCACGCCGGCGTGGGAACAGTGGCGTTGTATGCCCGAAAATCTGGCGCAAAATGGCCACCGATCCTTTGTGTCGGTAGGGGCTAGCATGCCAACAGCATAGAACACCCGGCTCTAGCTGCCGATACAGCCCGGAGAATTAGCGGGTCCGTGGCCGCACATGCGCATGGCAGCAGTCTGCAGCTGTCGCACCGTGCAACATGGCGTCTGCCACACATGGACTCGGCCTGAGAAATAGTGCCCCTCCTTTGGCCAGCTTGCGAGCCCTGGACCACCTCCCAACAGTGCCCCCAGCCCCTGACAAAGTTACCCCTACCTGTGGATCACCCTCCCCCGACTATGGCGGTGCTGGACTGAGTCTGCAGCCGCCACACCGAGTTCCCGACGGGTGAGACCGTGAGAGACCCACAACGTCGGGAACTCGGCCGGTCAGGGGTGGAGCATCAGGGGTGAGCCTCAGGCAACGCCCTGAGGCCATTGATACAGCGCGCGGCTTACTCTGCGAGTACACCGCTTTGGAGGGGGTGGAGCATCGCAAAAGCATCGCCGCCCCCGAATTGGTCGGAATCGGGTATTCTCCGGCTGATCGGTGAATTTTGGCATCGGTGACCAGAGAAACCTTCCCAGAGAGAGAGAGAAAGAATGCGGTTTTGAACATGTCAGGCGAAGGATTTGAAAAGCCACAGAGAGAGGTCATGAAGGAAATCTGTCCCAGAGGCTGGCTTTCAAAAAGAGTTCGAAAGGACCTTGGCTAACAATAGAAAATTGCTTCATAAATACCAGTATCATCTTTGTCTATGTAAGTGGAATGAGAGCTCTATGAAATGAAGTGAAAATCGCTTGTCACAAGTAGGCTTCAAATGAAGTTATTGTGAAAAGCCCCTAGTCACCACACTCTGGCGCCTGTTCAGGGAGGCTGGTATGGGAATTGAACCGTGCTGCTGGCCTGCCTTGGTCTGCTTTCAAACCAGCGATTTAGCCCAGTATGCTAAAACAGACCCTATGTTTATTTGAAGTGATGTTTAATGGAAACTCGTGTGTTAAGGTTAAGAAACTACCTGTAATCTGTTATTGTTAGGGTTGAAGTTTAAAAGTTTAAATACTGGCCCCCGAGGAGGGGCTACTTAGGGAGCGACGGAACCTCCAAACGGAATTCGACTTACTGACTACAGGGAAAGCAGAGGCGCAGTGGAGAAAAGCGCAAGGGGCGGCATAGGAGTATGGGGAGAAGGCGAGTCGGATACTGGTACATCAGCTTCGTAAGAGGGAGGCGGCAAGGGAGATTGGTGGAGTTAGGGATAAAGGGGGGAACACGGTGCAGAGTGCGGTGAAAATAAACGAGGTATTTAGGGACTTCTATGGGGATCTGTATAGGTCTGAGCCCCCGGTGGGAGAAGAGGGGATGCTGCGATTTCTCGATCAGCTGAGGTTCCCGAGGGTGGAGGAGGAGCAGATGGTTGGGCTGGGGGCACCAGTTGGGCTGGTGGAGCTGGTTAAGGGATTGGGGAGCATGCAGGCGGGGAAGGCCCCGGGGCCGGATGGGTTCCCGGTTGAATTTTACAGGAAGTACGTGGACCTGCTGGGCTCGTTGCTAGTGAGAACTTTTAATGAAGCGAGGGAGATGGGGACCTTGCCCCCAACAATGTCCAGGGCACTGATTTCTTTCATTTTGAGGCGGGACAAGGACCCATTGCAATGTGGGTCGTATAGATCGATCTCGCTCCTCAATGTTGATGCTAAGTTGCTGGCGAAGGCTTTGTCCACGAGAATTGAGTCCCGGGGGTGATTCACGAGGACCAGATGGGATTGGTGAAGGGTAGGCAGCTGAATACTAATGTGCGGAGGCTGCTCAATGTGATTATAATGCCCTCGGTGGAGGGGGAAGCGGAGGTAGTGGCGGCTATGGACGCGGAGAAGGCCTTCGATCGGGTGGAGTGGGAGTATCTCTGGGAAGTGCTGCAGAGGTTTGCATTCGGGGAAGGGTTCATAAGTTGGGTCAGGTTACTATACAAAGCCTCTGTGGCGAGTGTGGCTACGAACCGGCGGAGGTCGGAGTACTTTCGGTTGTACCGGGGGACGAGGCAGGGGTGTCCCTTATCCCCCCTGTTGTTTGCACTGGCAATTGGGCCGTTTGCCATGGCACTGAGGGAGTCCAGGAACTGGAGGGGATTGGTTCGGAGTGGGGAGGAACACCGGGTGAAGTTGTATGCCGATAACCTGTTGTTATATGTTGCGGACCCAGTGGAGGGGATGGCGGAGGTCATGCGGATCCTTAGGGAGTTTGGGGACTTTTCGGGGTATAAACTCAACGTGGGGAAGAGTGAGCTCTTTGTGGTGCATCCAGGGGACCAGGGAAGGGGGATAGACGAGCTTCCGCTGAAGAGGGCGGAAAGGAGCTTTCGGTACCTGGGGATCCAGGTAGCTTGGAGTTGGGGGGCCCTGCATGAGCTCAATTTGACGCGGCTAGTGGAGCAGATGGAGGAGGATTTTAAAAGATGGGATATGTTGCCACTCTCACTAGCGGGTAGGGTGCAGTCGATTAAAATGACGATCCTTCCGAGGTTTCTCTTTGTGTTCCAGTGCCTTCCCATTTTGGTCCCCAAGGCCTTTTTCAAACAGATAAGCAGGAGCATCATGGGATTCGTGGGGGCGAATAAGACCCCGAAGGTGAAGAGGGTGTTTTTTGAGCGCAGTAGGGACAGAGGGGGGCTGGCGTTGCCGAACCTATGTGGCTATTATTGGGCAGCCAATGTGGCGATAATTCGCAAGTGGGTAATGGAGGGAGAGGGGACGGCGGGGAAGAGGCTAGCGGTAGCGTCCTGTGTGGGCACGAGTCTGAGGGCGCTGGTGACGGCATCGCTGCCGCTCCCGCTGACAAGGTACACCCCGAGTCCGGTGGTGGCGGCGACTCTGAAGATCTGGAGGCAGCGGAGGCGGCACAGGGGCGAGATGGGAGCCTCGATTTGGTCCCCGATTCGAGAGAACCATCGGTTCGTTCCGGGAAGGATGGATGGGGGGTTTCTGAGCTGGCATCGGGCAGGGATCAAAAGAATGGGGGACCTGTTCATTGATGGGGCGTTTGGGAGCCTAGGGGTGCTGGAGGGGAAATTTGGGCTACCCCCGGGGAACGCTTTCAGATGAAGGCGTTTGTGAAACGACAGGTGAGGGAATTCCTGCTGCTTCCAGCAGGCAGGAATCTGGACAGGGTGATCTCGGGAGTATGGGTTGGCGAGGGCAAGATCCCGGCGATTTACCAGGAGCTCCAAGAGGAGGAGGCGGCCTCGGTGGACGGCTGAAGGGCAAGTGGGAGGAGGAGCTCGGGGAGGAGATCGATGAGGGGTTGTGGGCTGATGCCCTGAGCAGGGTTAATTCTTCCTCCTCTTGCGCCAGGCTCAGCCTGATACAGTTTAAAGTTGTTCACAGAGCGCATATGACAGGGGCGAGGTTGAGTAGGTTCTTTGGGGTGGAGGACAGATGTGTGAGGTGCTCGGGGAGCCCAGTTAATCACGCCCATATGTTCTGGACATGCCCGGAGCTGGAGGGGTTCTGGAGGGGCTTTGCAAGGCCTATGTCCAAGGTGGTGAACACCCGGGTCAAGCCGAGCTGGGGGGGGTAGCACTATTTGGGGTATCGGACGAGCCGGGAGTGCAGGAGGCGAAAGAGGCCGGTATTCTGGCCTTTGCATCCCTGGTAGCCCGACGGAGAATTTTGCTACTGTGGAAGGATGCGAAGCCCCCTAGCGTGGAAGCTTGCATTAATGACATGGCTGGGTTCACCGAGTTGGAGAGGATAAAGTTTGCCTTGCGAGGGTCTGTGAGGGGTTCTTCAGGCGGTGGCAACCGTTCCTACACTTTCTAGCGCAGCGTTAGGTGGAGGTCAACAGCAGCAGCAACCTGGGGGGGGGGGGGGGGGGGGGGGGGGGGGGGGGGTGGTTTTTCTGTTTTGTTTTAGATTAGAGTGGGGCGTTTTTCCTTATTGGCGTGTTTATTTGTTAAATGGGGGCTATTGTATTTTGTTGGAGGCCCCATGTATAATCTTTGCTTGTTTTATGCTTTATTTATTTTTCTGTTTGGAGTGTTTGGTTGAAAATTGTTGAAAATTTTTAATAAAAATATTTATTTTTTTAAAAAAGTTTAAATATTGCTTGTCTATTATTTCAATAAAGTTTGTTTATACAATAACCAAGCCCTATTTCTTATATTGTCACTCATAGAATGAATCGATCTTTCTGCACCGCCTAAAAAACTTTAAGAAGTTATGGTTCTGATCAAGTCTCTTTGCAACTGTTGAGAGCTGACCAGGCATCAGTAATACTGTACCCAAGGTTTAGCTCACCAGGCTAAATCGCTGGCTTTTAAAGCAGACCAAGCAGGCCAGCAGCACGGTTCGATTCCCGTACCAGCCTCCCTGGACAGGCGCCGGAATGTGGCGACTAGGGGCTTTTCACAGTAACTTCATTGAAGCCTACTCGTGACGATAAGCGATTTTCATTTTCATTGGGTCAGAATGACCCTGAGCTACAGACAAAGATTAACATGTCCATTGACCCACTAAAGGTGGTGGCTGGCCCTGATCACTAACTGAAAAGTTGTAGGTAAGCAAGAAAACCACTGGATGTGGTTTACATTCAGCTGAGCTTGTGGCTGTCACCTCCCCCCATGAGGGAGGCTGTTCTGCATCTGACAGTCAATCAGAGGACCAGCAGCTGTCCAGTCTCAACGACGCCACTGGGAATGGTGGCTACTGCTTGCACTGCAGTCAGCCCTCAAGCAGAACGACGCTGGAGACTGGGCCACAGAATCCCTACAGTGCAGAAGGAGGCCATTCGGCCCATGGGGTCTGCACTGACCCTTTGAATGAGCACCCTACCCAGGCCCACTCCACGGCCCAATCCCCATAAAGCTAGGTGGATTAGTCATGATAAATTGCCCTCAGTGTCCAGGGATGTGCAGGCTAGGTTATGGGGTTACAGTGATGGGGCTGAGTGGACATGGGTAGAGTGCTCTCTAATGGCTGGTGCAGACTCCATGGGCTGAATGGCCTCCTTCTGCACTGTGAGGTTCAAAGATTCTATGATTCTAACCTCCACATCCTTGGTCACGAAGTGGCAATTTTGGCCTGGTCAATCCATCTAACCTGCAAATGTTTGGACAGTGGGTGGAAAGTGGAGCACCTGGAGGCAACCCACGCAGGCACAGGGAGAAAGTGCAAACTCCACACAGACAGTCACCCGAGGCCAGAATTGACCCGGGTCCCTGGCGCTGTGAGGCAGCAGTGCTAACCACTGTGCTGCCATGCCGTCTCGTGGACAGGGGCCGGTTAAATGGGGTGGCCACACTGGGGTCAGTCAGTCTCGCCCCAGCAAGGGGGAGGTGGGGGTCAGCCTTTGGGAGGTCAGGAGGGGGTGGTGGTTTCAACCAGGGGTGACCCCCCTTTCTGCTGTGGGTCCCTCCATGGGCTACACTCTATTCTGGCAGCTTCACCATGTGGCATGAGGACTTCCCACCATTAGTAAAATACCAGCTACAGTGGGAGCAGCTTCTTAATAGGGCTTTAATTGATCACTCAGAGCCCTCAATTGGCCCAAGGGAGGATGGACTATCCAATACAAACCATACTGCCAGTATAACACCAGGAAAATTCTTGTAGGTCGTGGATAGTGCCCCCTCCCCCACCATACCAACCAATTTTACACCCCCACTAAGCTGTTCCCAGGGTTTAGAAGCATGTGAGGGTGTAAGAACTATCCAGTTCCGCAAGACAGACTCCAATGGAACAAAGCTGTGTTTTGGGAGAATGCTGGGGGTTAGTGAATGAAGCTTAATCTGAAGTGGAAAAATGTGTCAGCCCTGAAGTTACAGCGCAGATAAACAGATTTTCAGTTGTTTAGTACTGTTTGTTACACACTGGGGAACATTGATCACTGCCAGAAGTTAAAGTCATGGGTTTGCAGTGAGGCCGCCTCCCACACCTGACGTTTCCATAGAAGGTTCTGACAGGACAGCTGAGAGGCTTTCAAACTAAACCTCACTCCTGATTGGCTGATAGGGATCTCCTGATTGTTGCTGCGTGAATTGCTGTCGATGTGTAACTCTGTCTGACATTTCTTTAACCCCACACTGTAGCTCAATGGCAGTGTGTGCAAGATTTCAGTCACAGTCTATGTGGATTCAGTTCACTGTCTCATCTTATACAAGACTCACACTTAACCAGAAAGTGACAGTCTTCCTAACCTAATCGCTAATAAACCAGCTGTTGAATTTGCCAAATCAGCGTGCATGACCCAGCAGATAGAAAACAATGATCAAGGTTTATTAATAATAAATAATTATTAAGAATAATAATGCTCCAGTTTCCTCACACAGTCCAAAGATGTGCAGGTTAGGTGGATTGGGCAGCACGGTTGCATTGTGGATAGCGCAATTGCTTCACAGCTCCACGGTCCCAGGTTCGATTCCTGGCTTGGGTCACTGTCTGTGCGGAGTCTGCACATCCTCCCCGTGTGTGCGTGGGTTTCCTCCGGGTGCTCCGGTTTCCTCCCACAGTCTAAAGATGTGCAGGTTAGGTGGATTGGCCACGATAAATTGCCCTTCGTGTCCAAAATTGCCCCTTAGTGTTGGGTGGCATTACTGGGTTATGGGGATAGGGTGGAGGTGTTGACCTCCGGTCGGGTGCTCTTTCCAAGAGCCGGTGCAGACTCGATGGGCCGAGTGGCCTCCTTCTGCATTGTAAATTCTATGATAAATCTATGATAAATTGCCCCTTATTGTCCAAAAGGTTAGGTTGGGATTACGGGGATAGGGTGAAGACACTTAAGGTGCTCTTTCCAAGGGCCGGTGCAGACTCAATGGGCCAAATGGCCTCCTTCTGCATTGTAAATTCTATGATAAATCTATGATAAATTGCCCCTTATTGTCCAAAAGGTTAGGTTGGGATTACGGGGATAGGGTGAAGACACTTAAGGTGCTCTTTCCAAGGGCCGGTGCAGACTCAATGGGCCAAATGGCCTCCTTCTTCACTTAAATTCTATGAATACAATCACACTTTCCACTCCCCAAAGGGTCTCCCCTCCCAGACCTGTCCCCACGTCAGGGTTTTTGTACTAGTGAGGTCTCCTTGTTCAGTGGATGCCCCGCCCCCGTTACCGGGGAACTTCATATTCAGAGGAAGTCACGGGGAATCAGATCGTCTTTATTCCGTCGGGGGTTATAATACTCCTCTCCCCCCCCCATGTCCAGGGTGACGTCCATGACGGTGAGCTGACCCTAAGGGTCCCTCTGCTTCTCAGTGGGGAAGCTCGTATTCCACGAGTCCCCCGGGGAGATTAATTGAGGTGCGTCCGTGGGTCTCGTGAGGATCATTACATCTGGATTTTGGTTAAATTTCAGCCATCTCTCTAAATGGTGGAACAGGTTTGAGGGGACGAATGGCCTCCCTCCTGTTCAATTTTCCACCAGCAGAAAATGTTTCATCCTTTCTAACTTGTCAACTAAAGTCCGACAAATCTCAATCAAATCAATTATCCCTGTCCCTTGAGGGAGAGGGAGAGGGAGGGTATTCCAAATGTCTCTCACTCTGCAGGTGTCAATGTGATTCCAACTTCACTCTGAAAGATCTCACTCTCCTTATCAGACTATCTGCCACATCGTCTTCGACGCCCCAACAATCAGAAATAGTCCATCAGCATTCCCTCCCCCCCACTTAAATCCTGAAATCTTTGAATCAAATAATCCTTAATCATTTAATTCCAGGGAATAAAACCCTGGTTTGTTTAGTTCCTCCCTCGTAAATGAATCCTCGACACCCAGTATCGTTCTGGTAAATCCACACTGCACTCCCTCCAAGGTCAATATACCCTTCGTCCAGGGTTTGAGCCAGAGCTGCTCACTCCAGCTGTGGCCTAATCTGGACTTTGGTACAGCTGAAACAAAACCACACCCTTAGATAAGGTCAGCATTTCATTTGCCTTTTTAACTATTTTCTCTACCTGTTCAAGACATTTTGATCTGTATGGACTGCCAAGGGCTGGATCTGCAAATCAGCCCCACAGAGGTCAAATAGGGCACGATGACACGCAATTGCCAAGACCACCTCAGCACGCCAGCCCTCTGAAATGATGGAGGGTGAACGGGCATGGGCACCAGCCACTGGTCTGTCCGAATTTGAGAAATGACTGACAAACAAACTATAGTTTGTTAACGACCCGGTCGTCTGCAATTTTTCTTCAGCAGCTGCATTTTGCGGTCCCCAGACATGAGGACGTTTCGGAGTGTTTTACAGCAACTTCGCCAAGTTGGCATACAGGGTAAGTGGGACCCGGGCTGACCATGGCAGCTGGTTCTGCTCAGGAGGGCTGCAGTGTCCGTGTGTTTTGTTTTTAAAACTCATTTCTTTAAAGCTTTTATGAGCTTCAATAACAAATAAAGGGAGCAGTGGGATCTCTAAATTTGGAGCTGTGTTTGACATCCTGTGCCCCATGAGGTCCTGGCCCACACTTTGGATTGCTTTTGCAATGCTAACTTTTTTCCCGTTCACAGAATGTGGGCACTGCTGGCTGGATCGGCATTTGTTGTCCATAACTGCCCTTAGAGGGCAATGAAGATTTCACCACAATTGGGTCTGGTGTCACATATCAGCCTGACCGAGTAAAGATGACCTTCCCTAAAGGATATTAGTGAACCAGATGGGTTTTTACGACAATCGACAATGGTTTCATGGTCATCATTAGACTTTTAATTCCACCTTTTTATTGAATTAAAATTTCACCCTCTGCCGTGGTGAATACCCAGACCATGCCCTGGGTCTCTGGATTGCTAATTCAGTGACAATAACACTACATCAGCGTCCTCCCCTTTGGCCATCTTCCAGCTGGGCGGACATTAATTAGCCATCCAATGTTTTGAGTGAGAGAACCACACTGTTTATGTCCCGTTTCTTTCACCCCACCAAAAATCGTATCATCCAAGCCTCCTCAGGAAACCACTGGTTGCAGCTTTTCACCATTTTGAAAGTATCATTACTCTCTATCCTTCTTAAGTCCAAAGTGAACAATTTCATATTTGCCTATGCTGAAATCTACCAGCCACAGTTTTGTCCAATCACTCAAATTATAGGTTGCTAATTTACTAATTAATCTTGTTTCCATCAATGCAGCTTTTAATGCTGCCTATCTTCATCTAAGTTATTTATATACATGGCAAATATTTGAAATCAGAGCATCACGGTGGCGCAGTGGTCAGCACTGCTGCCTCACGGCGCCGAGGTCCCAGGTTCGATCCCAGCTCTGGGTCACTGCCATGTGGAGTTTGCACATTCTCCCCGGTTTTGCATGGATTTCGCCCACACAACCCAAAAATGTGCAGGATAGGTGGATTAGCCATGCCAAAATTGCCCCTTAACTGGAAAAAATTAATTGGGTACTCTAAATTATAATAAAAATATTTGAAATCTAAATCAGATGCATGTGGGGACACCACGAATCACATCCTGACAATTTGAGTACCTGTCCAAAATCCCTATTCTCTGGCCAGGATTCTCCGTTCTGGAGCCTAGGGCACGATTCTCCGCTGCCCACGACGGGTCGGAGAATAGCGGGAGGGCCTTCCCGACATTTTCCCACCCTCCCGCTATTCTCCCCCCCCCCCCCCCCCCGGCCGCCCCACGACACGAATCGCTGCTCGCCGTTTTTTATGGCGAACAGCGATTCTCCCCAGGCCGATGGGCTGAGTTCCCAGGCCTTTACGGCCGTTTTCACGAACGCAATCACACCTGCTCTCACCGTTCGTGAAAACGGCCGCAAAGTGCCGTCCCGGACAACCATGGCACATGCCAACGGTGGCATGGGCCTGCGATCGGTGGGCACCGATCGTGGGCAGCGGGTCCGATACCCGTGCACTATTTGTTCCTCCGACGCCCCGCAGGATCAGTCCGCGGGCGGCTGAGGGGCATGACGGACCGTGCATGCGCGGGTTTGACGCATCTGCGTGATTACGTCATCCGCGCATGCGCGGGTTGGAGCCGTCCAACCCGCCCATGCGCGGCTGATGTCATCGTGGTCAATGGGAATCCACCCCCTGTCTCCGGCAGTTCAGCCAATTTGCAAACCCAATAATTTACATTTAATGTCATGGACTATAGCCAACCGTCTCTTACGAGGGACTTGATCAAATGCCTTCTGGAAATCCATATAAATACTGGGGGTGATCTCCGGCCACATTGTGCGTGGTACACATCCCACTGTCAGGAGAATAGCAGGAGAGCCCTGAAACGGGATTTGAGTTGGGCGCTGAACAGTGCGCGATGCTACCGGCCTGCTGCAGCTGACATAATCATGGTTTAAATATGCCGGGGCTGTTTGAAGAAGGAGTCTCCCGGCTCCCGGTATCATCCCTCACATCGGCTTTGCTGTGCTAGTGGGAATCACTGCTAGACTCCATCACCCAGAGACC